>NC_059431.1:114530416-114712916 GCF_021028975.2 Sphaerodactylus townsendi | reverse complement strand
GAAGGTCCCGCAGGGCCCTGGTCTCCTTAGGGAGCCTGTTCCACCAGGTAGGGGCCAGGGCAGTAAAAGCCCTGGCCCTTGTTGATGCCAGCCGGATCTTTTTTGGGCCAGGGATTTCCAGCAACCACTCCTCCGTAGAGCGGAGGGCCCTAGTAGGGCAGTACGGGGAGATGCGATCCCTCAGATATGTAGGTCCAGTGCCGCTAATGGCCTTAAAGGTCAAGACCAGTACTTTGAAGATGGCCCGGAACTCGATGGGCAGCCAGTGTAGATGGTATAGGACCGGAGTAATCTGGTCCCAACTAGCTGTTCCTGTAAGTAGTCTGGCTGCTGCATGTTGAACGAGTTTCAATTTCCGGATCACCGACAGAGGCAGGCCAGCGTAGAGCGCGTTACAATAATCCAGCCTAGAGGTGACCGTTGCATGGATCACTGTGGCCAGGTCAGAACGGGACAGATACGGGGCTAATTGTCTCGCCTGTCGCAGATGGTAAAAAGCGATTCGGGCAGTTTGAGGGACCTGGCCTTCCATTGATAATGTCGGGTCCAAAGCCACGCCCAAGCTCTTAACAGTCGAGGTTAGATGTAAGACTCGCTTAGCTTACGGCAAGCAAAAGTCCACCGGTCTCTCCCCTCGTCCCAACCACAGGACCTCCGTCTTTGCAGGGTTTAGCTTCAACCGACTTGCTCTCAACTACCCAGCTACGGCTTCTAAACAGCACTGGAGAGCTCCAGGGGTCGCAGACGGGCTGCCCTCCATCGTGAACACGAGCTGGGTGTCATCGGCGTACTGATAGCACCGCAGCCCGAAACTCCGGACTAAACTTGCCAGGGGGCGCATGTAGATATTAAAAAGCATCAGGGAGAGGATCGCCCCCTGCGGCACCCCACATTCAATGGGGTAGCGCCTGGAGTTCTCACCCTCCGATGTCACCTGCAGTCCCCGGTCTCGGAGAAATGAGGCCAGCCAATCCAAGGCTGACCCGCAGACCCCGATATCAGCGAGGCGGTGGACCAAAAGGTCGTGATCTACCACGTTGAACGCTGCGGTGAGATCTAACAACACCAGCAGCGCCGACCCACCTCTGTCCAAGTGAAGCCGGAGTTCGTCCACAACGGCAACCAGCACCGTCTCGGTCCCATGGCCAGCACGGAAACCGGACTGGAAGGGATCCAACACGTGTGCTTCATCCAGAAATCGCTGGAGCTGCTCCGCCACCGCTTGCTCAATTACCTTGCCCAGGAATGGTAGATTAGAAACTGGGCGGTAATTGGCCGGATCCTCAGGATCTAACAGCGGTCTTTTCAGGAGCGGGCGGACCACTGCCTCTTTAAGCCGACCTGGGAAAGCTCCTTGCTCAAGAGAGCTGTTGATAATATCCAACAGGTGGCTCCGAAGCACCTCCCCGCTGGCTTTCACCAGCCAGGAAGGGCACGGGTCAAAAGAACTTAAGAATGAGTTGATGAGTAGAGTAAAGAGAACCAGGAAAACTGAGGCCCTTTCCGCACAGGCCATTTACAGTGCCCTAGGGACGGCAAAAACGCCGTCCCTAGGGAGCTGTTCACATGGGGAGCGCAGCTGCATCGCAGGCGCGCCGTCCTCGCTCCCCCCCAGCGGCGTGAAGCCGCTGTTTCCAAACCTCACTCCCCGAGCGAGGTTTTCTGGAAACAGCAGCTTCCTGCCGCTGCTGTGTGAACGGCAGCGGCTGGAAGGCGCCATCCCCCCTTTCCCGATCGACGTACCTTCCCTGCAACCTTCCGGTGCGTCGCCCAGGCCTGGGGACACGCCCCCTCTGCCCTATGACTCCAGAGCTGTCGCACAGGGCAGGGGGGCGTGTCCCCTGGCCTGGGCGATGCACCGGAAGGTCGCAGGGAAGGTGTGTCTTTCGTGCGACAGTGCAGCGCTGCGCCGTCTTCCCTGCCTTTACCGGGACCGTTTGTGCAAACGGTCCCGGGGGTGTGTGTCGGCGTTGTATACGCCGACGCACCCCCCAGCGTGGCCGTGCGGAAACGGCCTTCATCAGGCAAGCTGTGCAGCAGACAGTGGGGTGCCCCCTTGTGTGTAAACAGAGTAATGCGAGGAGACCCCACTACAACCCCACTATGCAGGGACGACCCCCGAGGAAAACCTTCCATGCATTATGAGCCTTAGGCTGATGCCTGCGTATGCTTCTTTAACTGTTCTGTTTTCTCATCCTACCTCACCTCCAGCCCCGGTCGTTTCAGGAAGGAGGAATTATTTGGGAGGAAATCTGTCTGGCCCTGGCTATACCTGAGATCCAGCACCGTGGGGCCACGGGCCCTCTGCCCTAGCGTGACCAGCCAGATGACGTGGCTGAGAGGCAACTGTGGCTGTGCTCTGGAGACAAAACTCGACCACTCACATCCGTGTGAATGCAGCTGCGGGAGCCTAGCACTGCAGAACGCTACAGCGCAGGATTTCTGCACTATAACAATTGTGGGTAAATATGACAGCAGGCGTGCAAGTACTGAATTGAAAACTCTGCAGCGAATGTTGTTCTTTGTAGGGGAGATTAAGAGCAGGTGGAGTCTAATCTGGAAAACCAGGTTTGATTCTCCACTCCTCCACATGAGCAGTGGACTCTTTCCTGGTGAACCAAATTTGTTTCCCCACTCCTAGGCCCCTTCCGCACATGCAAAATAATGCGTTTTCAAACCACTTTCACAAACTGTTTGCAAGTGGATTTTGCTATTCCGCACAGCTTCAAAGAGCACTGAAAGCAGTTTGAAAGTGCATTATTCTGCATGTGCGGAATGAGCCCTACATTCCTGCTTTGGTGACCTTGGGCTAGTCACAATTCTCCCAGAACTCACTCAGCCCCACCTACCCCACAAGGTGTCTGTTGTGGGGAGAGGAAGGGAAAGGAGTTTGTCAGCTCCTTTTTCTCTTCTTCCTCTTCTTCTTCTTAAATTTTTTATCTTTATTAACCTTTAATAGGCATAGATAGATCAAGATTTACACAGACACATTCTGCAGCCTCAAGAATAGCTCAGTAGCAAGGAAATAGTCCACATAACTTGACGGCTGACTTCGAGGGATTCAAATCACTTCAGTTTTTTTTTTAAGAAATAGCCGGAGCAAATGACAGTAAATACCCCTACACATCAATGTAAAAATACAATCTAATATAAAATTGCAATAAAAATAGATCTGTTTAGCAAGTTAAAAGCAAAATAACACAGCAATAGGTATCCTACCATGCCGAATATTAGACAGATTGGAGAAGATACCTATCTTTTATAAGAAGTTCTACGTTTGTTTTATGTATCATATTTGATATTTAAAAATTTGATTCTTCTTAATATTTGGTTTGTTTATTTATGTTTGAAACATTTATTATCCGCCTTTCCTCCTTGCAAAGCTCAAGGAAGTTTACAGTATGGATAAAAAACCACAACACAAAACGTATAAAAACCAAAATGTCACATTTTAGCGTAGGGCAATGAGTAATAAAATACAGTCCAGTTTTGTAAGAAGGCACGTTTACAAGCACATTTATGACACAAAACTCCATCTTTGAAGCGATCTTGCGAAGGGTTCAAAAAAGAAGGCGAGAAAAAGCCCAGATGCCTGGTCCCCTCTGCTTGTTTTCGGTTTCAGGACAAAGCACGGCACTGAATATTGAGCTGTTTTGCTATGAATCCTGTCCGTGCGGCTTCAGCGCCGTCATCCTGGCTGGTGCCGGACAGCTCTTGGTGATAGATTTGCCGTTTGTTGGCTCAGATCCACCAGAAATATATTTATTTTTATTTATTTTTCATTATTGGGTTTTGTATACCGCCCTACCCCCGAAGGGCTCTGGGCGGTGAACAACATAAGTCACATATATACAATAACTCTTAAGTACATTAAAACAATTTAAAATGCAGCGATCAGTAACAAACAACATCCACAATAACCCTTATTAAAACCCTCCCAAAAGGGGGGAGAAACGGGTCCCATAGGTCAATGATGGCGAACCTTTTTGAGACCGAGTGCCCAAATTGCAACCCAAACCCCACTTATTTATTGCAAAGTGCCAACCCAGCGATTTAACCTGAATGCTGAGGTTTTAGTTTAGAAAAAAACGGGTTGGCTCCCTCTTCTTCCGCCCCATTCGCTCGAGCGGGGGCCAGCCTGGTCTAGCCTCCAGCAAGTCCCGCGTGCACCGCTCTGTGCCTCTCTAGCATCTCTGCCTCCTCTGTGCCCCCCCCCCCCCCGGGCAGCAGCCACCTGGAGCACAGGCACCAGGCCCACCAGCCGAGTCCTCCCTGCTCACCATGGTGCATGCACGTTGTGCTCAGTGGCCCAGGCCGGCCTAGATGTGTGTGGGGGGGATTTTCTGCCCCTCACATGACGAACTCTGTGTGCACATGCCCACAGAGAGGGCTCCGAGTGCCACCTCTGGCACCCGTGCCATAGGTTCGCCATCACTGCCATAGGTGATAAGAGACCCAGAAGTGAAGAAGAGGAAGAGGAGGGTGCAAGCCTGTATGGAAAACAAGCAGGCTTGCTGCAATTGCGAAGGCTGACAGTCCACCTCAACGGGGAGAAGTCACGTCATCTTCCCGAGAGATGGCTTGTTCCTGAGGTAAAGAAGATGGCACTTTTCCAGCCAGACAAGAAGAGCAGGTCTCTTTTCTTAGCAAACATTGCCACAAACAGAATTCAGCTGCTATCTCTTTTAGTGGGGAGGACAAGGAAGCTCCCTCAGTGCTTCTTCGGATGAGTTTGGTGGCATCCCGTAAGCTGTCTCAACAGGTTCTTATTGTCCGCCATGTTTGTCTTCCTTCAGGCATCATCCGACAGCAGTTGCAAGAACCCTCCGGTTTCCTCAGTGGCTCTCCAGGGAATTGTGTGGGTCCTTCTTACGGGGGGAGTCCTGCTCAACTGCTTCTTTCTCGTTTTCATAGTTCGCTTCAGGAAAAATAGGTAAGTCTAGGACAGTGGGTCTCAACCTGGGGGTCGGGACCAGTGGTGGGATCCAAAAATTTTAGTGACAGGTTCCCATGGTGGTGGGATTCAAACGGTGGCGTCGCGCCAATGGGGCTGGGCGGGGCACGACGGGGGCGTGGCCGGGCATTCAGGGGGCGGGGCATTAATAATTTCTCTGTTACTGTAAAAAACTCTTACTGTAAAAAAAAAAGTTCCTCATTTCCAGCTGGTACCTTTCTGTCCGTCATTTAAACTCATCATAGCAAGTCCTATCGTCTACGGCCAACAGAAACAATGACTTCTCCTCTCATTGACTGCCTGTCCAATACTTAATACTTTCAAATACTTCATTTTGTTTCTAGAAATGAAAAGAAGGAGACTTTCCTGAAACAAGGAACTTGACCCTATTTCTAAAACCTGTTTTAAAAACAGCCCAACAGGGAGAATGATCCCGTTTTCTACCTTCACTAACCAGCCACAGAGGAAACCAACAGGACTTCATGCCAACTGTGAAATCATGAGTGGTCACTACAGTTTAGTGAAGAGTCACCATCACCACTGTTTGTTAACTTTTAACACAATTCCTTGTGTGTCCAATCACACTTGGCCAATAAAGATTCTATTCTATTCTATTCTAACTATATTCTGAAGGGCTAATACATTCAATTCTCAAAATAATTTGCACTTTAGATTAAGACACAAATTCATTAAAACATGGATCCGATGGACCATTCCTACTGCACAGGCATATTCAAGAGCTAGATATCAAGGCTACTGCCAGAATACACAGGTCATGACTTTTTTAAAAATTGAGTAAGCATTAGTAGTTGATACCTTTAACCTTTCACTTATACAAAATGCTTTGTAATCCTTTAGCCCCATAAATACCTAAAATCAGTCATTAGCACTCCCTTTTTATTCCTGGGTGACCTTGGGCTAGTCACAGCTTTCAGCCCCACCCACTTCACAGGGTGTTTGTTGTGAGGGGGGGGGAAGGGAAAAGAGTTTGTAAGCCCCTTCGAGGCTCCTTACAGGAGAGAAAGGGGGGATATACATCCAGCTCTTCTTCTTCTTCTTCCTCCTCCTCCTCCTCCTCTTCCTCCTCCTCCTCCTCCTCGGCTGTGGCGTCGCAAATGGATTTGCAGACCTGATTCCTTTTTAGTAACTCTTTTTCTCTGCATTTTCTTACCTGTCGTTGTGCCTGCCGAAGGATTGTGAAGATGTCCAGTCCCAACCTGAATGTGGTGACCTTGCTGGGCAGCAGCTTGACTTACGGTAGCGCTTACCTTTTCGGGATCGAGAAGCAAACCCCGTTATCCAGGCCATCCACGGAGATGCTTATTCAGGTGGGTGGAAGCGAACCGGGAGGAGAAGAGACTGAACCGATGATGCTGTGGACACAATTCATTCACATTCACTGAGATCCAGAAGGCTGCTTGAACACGTTTGGTGTGTGCAGCCATGTCATCCTTCCATACCTGTTAGTGCTGCAGGGTCACATATGCATACACATGAATACACCTATGAAGTGGCATTCTGGTGAATCAGACTTTTGGTCCATTAAGGTCATTGTTTTTTTACTGCTGATTGACAGCAACTGTCCAGGTGTCTCTTTCATCTCCTACTGCCTGATCCTTTTAACTGGAGATCCCAGCATCCTTTGTAAGGGGGGTGCCGGGGATTGAACCTGGGGCCTCCAGAATGCCAAGCAAAGGCTGTTCCACTGAGACACAGTCCCTCCAGGCATTCTTATAGAGCAGGGGTCTGCAACCTGCAGCTCTCCAGATCTTCATGGACTACAATTCCCATCAGCCTCTGCCAGCATGGCCAATTGGCTGATGGGATTTGTAGCAGAGGTGGGATCCAGCAGGTTCTCACCAGTTCCCGAGAGTGGGTTACTAATTATTTGTGTGTGCCGAGAGGGGGCTACTAATTGGGTCTGCTTTTCCATTAGACATTCCATTAGGTCCAAAAATCATCAAGTCCTCTTGTTTCCTATGTGGCTGGTTAGCGAAGGTAGAAAACGGGATAATTCTCCCTGTTGGGCTGTTTTAAAAACACGTTTTAGAAATAGGGTCAAGTTCCTTGTTTAAGGAAAGTATCCTTCTTTTGATTTCTAGAAACAAAATTAAGTATTTGAAAGTATTAAGTATTTGACAGGCAGCCAATTAGGGGAGAAGTAGTTGTTTCTGTTGGCAGTAGACGATAGGACTTGCTATAATTAGTTTAAATTATGGACAGAAAGATTGATACCAGCTGGAAATTAGGAACTTTTTTTTTACAGTAAGAGTTTTTTACAGTAACAGAGAAATTATTAATGCCCCGCCCCTGAATGCCCGGCCACGCCCCCGTTGTACCCCACCCGGCCCCATTGGCACTACACCACTGTTTGAATCCCACCACCATGGGAACCTGTTACTAAAATTTTTGGGGAAAAAGGGCAAGATAGCAAAATGGAAGAGAAACAGGAACCGGGTTAGCCAAACCCCAACAATAACTTGCCACAGCACAAGGAAGCGTATTAAATTGATGAACTGTAATAGCTATTACTCAAATACTAGTCAGCAATCAATGAACAGAAATCATATGAAATGTCCAATAAATACTGTTGAAACATAGTCCGTTTCTACTCATTCATAGTCCATTGAAAGAACAAGCTTTTTTTCTTCTTAAAGCGAAATCTTCAATATCCACACTGGTAAGTATTCAGTTCATACTAATTCATCAGTCAAATTTCATACATCCATATAGGTAAGTCAAATGTGGATATTGAAGATTTCGCTTTAAGAAGAAAAAAAGCTATTGGTTGGACACTTACTTGTATGGATGTTTATGTAATTGGATATATGTAAAAGTATGACTTAAATACTTATCTATAAAAACATGGAGGATTTGGGATTCACTGATTGGACACTTACTTATTGAACGTCGAAGATTCATTTGTTATATTGAATTCCATATATAAAGTTGATAGAAGTTTCTTTTTTGATGCGTATGTAATTGTGAAAATGAACTACATGCATTTAGCATATGTAACACTGTGATTATGAGTAACAAGCTATATATGATGATTAAGACAATATGTGTTCATGAATATTGAAACGTGATTTTGTTCTGTTGTGACAGCCAGAGTGCAACAGTTTTTGTAGTTTGTCTCATAGATTTTACTGCTGCACTCACATACTTTAAATAAATATACCATACATATTTTTTACATATTCAGCAAATCCAGAAGAAACACAGCAAGGCAGGTAAGGAGGGAATTCAGAATTGGCCCTTGTTGGACACTGGAAAGTAATAGGCAGCCAAAGCTTGTCAGTTTTATTTTATTACCAATTTAACTCAACAGGCCAAATGTGGCATGTGAGAACTTGCGGGGCTCAGTAGATCCCTGTCCACCTTCCCAAACAAGGAGGCTTTTTCTAACAGGCCCCTTCTGCACATGCAAAATAATGCATTTTCAAACCACTTTCACAACTGTTTGCAAGTGGATTTTGCCATTCCGCACAGCTTCAAAGAGCACTGAAAGCAGTTTGAAAGTGCATTATTCTGCATGTGCGGAATGAACCTTAGTGAAAGGATTTCAGGCTCTTCTGGCAACATACTGGATTCCCCAAGGTACCTTATAGGAGGGGTCCTCCAACCTTTTAAAACCCCTGGGCACCTGTTCTTTTAATTTTTTTGGGGGGGGGAGGGAGGAGCAACCTCATGGTATATTTATTTAACATATGCATGGTAAATTTATTTGACATAGACACTGAAGTGTGGATTTTTTCAGAGCTGAAGCGGCTTAGTTGCCCTTTAAAGTTAGGGGTGGCCCTCGGAACAAGCAGAAACAATACAATATGGGCCCTTTTCTCAGTCCTCTTCCTTCTTCCTGTTTACAGGTGAGGGTCTGCTTGCTGTTTGTCGGGAGTTCCCTCGCTTTTGGTCCCATCCTGGGGAAAAGCTGGCGGTTGTATAAAGTGTTCACGCAACGGGTGCCGGACAAGAGAGTGGTGAGTTGCTGTCGTGCCCATTCCGTTCTCCAAAACGGAGCAACGGTCAGACTGTGTCTTGCTTCTTTCTTTTTTAAAAAATATTTTTTATTGTATAGTTTGAAATAATCATTCTATTTACATCTTTCTGATATAATTTCCAAACAACACATTTTCCCTTTTTTCCCTCCCACCCTCCCCTAATATTATGTTTTACTTTCCTTTAACCAAACAGCAGTAAGTTCATTCGTTGTTGTCTTCTTATCCATACGTCTTCTTTGACTCCTGTCTCCTTCATCCGATTCTTATAACTTGTCCGTATCTTCATTATTTCATTCTGTTTTTCTTGCCATGTTTTATTCTTTGATAATATTTCAAAAATGTCTAATGTCACTTGTTCCCATATATGTTCCAACCATTTCTGAATCGTCCATTTTTTCTTATCTTTCCATCCAAATGCTATCACTGCATGTATTGCTCTAATCAACGTTTCATACATATTTCTATATTTCTATATTTATTTATTTATTTATTTATTTATTTATTTATTTATTTATTTATTTATTCATTCATTCTTTCGATTTTTATACCGCCCCATCCCCGAAGGGCTCTGTGCGGTATACAAAAAACCATTATATATAGAATAAAACAACTAAAACCATTAAAAGCAGCGATAAAAATAAAACTAAACATAACAACAGGTTATAAGCAAAAATGGCGTCCGGAAGCTCCATTTTTAAATCCTCTTTCAGGAGGGAGGAACGGTAAACCCCAAGATGGCAGAAGGCACAGATGTAAAAGGCCGGGGGGGGGGGGCACCATCAACGGCTGGTTCCTCCAAAGGCCCGGCGGAACAATTCCGTCTTACAGGCCCTGCGGAATTCAGTAAGATCCCGCAGGGCCCGTACAGCTGGTGGAAGAGCGTGGAGGCCAGCCATATCATCAAGGGGCCAGGGACCACCAGTAAGTTGGCCTCTGCTGAACGGAGAGGCCGTGCAGGGACGTATGGGGTGATGCGGTCTCGAAGATACAAAGATATATCTATTTTTTTCACCATCAATTATTCCCATAAATAATAGATCATTTCTTAATTCCACTTTGTTTTTCACCAATTTCTCTATCCATAGCAATGCCTTTTGTGTCTTGCTTCTTTTGACCTGTTGGTGGGAAAGAAACAGCTCTGAAGGGCTGGTCATGGAAAGAGAAGTAGGAACTTTTTTCTAACTTAGCAAAGAAGGTTTCATGTATTGTCGAAGGCTTTCGCGGCCGGAATCATCGGGGGGGGGGGGGTTTGCGTGGTTTCCGGGCTGTGTGGCCGTGTTCTAGTAGCATTTTCTCCTGACGTTTTGCCTGCATCTGTGGCTGGCATCTTCAGAGGATCGTCTAAAGAAGCCAGCCACAGATGCAGGCGAAACGTCAGGAGAAAAGGCTACCAGAACACGGCCATACAGCCTGGAAACCACACAACACCCCGAAGAAGGTTTCATCTAAATATGAGGAAGAACTTTCTAATGGTGAGATGTGGTTGACACTGGATCGGTCTCTCTTGTGAGGCAGTGGATTCTTCATTGTTGGAGGGGTTTAAGTATCGATCGGATGCCTACTTGTCGGAAATATCATAATTGTAGTTCCTGTGTTGGAAGGGGGTTGGACTGGATGACCCTCATGGTACCTTCCACCTGTGAGATTAAATAAATAAATTAGTATGGCAGCTCTAAAATGCTCTCCTTTTCTTCCTGGGTTCCAGCCTTCCTTGAGTAGTGTTCTCTGAAGCAGTAGATACACACAACAGGGCTATCCCACTTTATGTTGATTGCAGCTCATACGCTGAAACACTTCCTTGTGTTTAAAAAAATCACTTTATGTAGAAAACAAACATGTCAGGGAGGGAGGTTTGGGGGTTTTTTAAAAATGATTTTACTGTTCTTAAAAATAAAGATTGCAACCACAGTCACTCAATAACTTACAATCACAGCCAATCAACAGCTTATCAAAACTCAAAATACAGCATCATATACACCAGGGGTCTGCAACCCGTGGCTCCGGAGCCGCATGCGGCTCTTTCAGCCTTATACTGCGGCTCCGTGTGGCCTGGAGGTCAGAGGGTAGCATGGGTGTGTCCCTCCAAGAAAGGTGAGTGGAGGGGCCAAACTGGAGGCAGCTCCGTGCGGAGCCGCCTCTCCGGCTCAGTAGATCTTCGGGGCCGTGGAAAGCGGGTCCAAATGGCTCTTTGGGTGGTAAAGGTTGCTGACCCCTGATATACACAAATTCAGATTCATTTGTTACACACAAGGACTTCCCACCAAACTGTCAAAAAATATGCCTTTCACAACTTGTCCTGCTTGCCGCAAGTTTAATAACTGAAAGGAGATTATTTTCCCAAGATCAGATGTTTCTTATACAGTCCAATAATAACAACAATAGCAAACAGAGGCGCAACTCAGTGGCCAAAATGATCCACTGGAATTTACGCAAGACTTACAACATTAAGGACAGCTAAAAACTGGTGGGAACATTGTTCAGAGAAAGTCTCAGAAAGTGAGAAAGTCAAGATCTTGTAGGACTTTCGAATCCAAATGGACAAAGTGTTGGTACACAATACATCAGACATTACAGTGATCGAGGACAAGAAAGTGACCATCATCAACATAGCAGTACCTGGTGATAGCAAGGTCACTGAAAAAGAACATGAGGTCACTAAATACCACGATTTGAGAATCGAGCTTCAGCATCTATGGTCCAAACCAGCTGAGGTCATCCCAGTGGTAATCGGCATCCCAAAACTAGGGCAGAACTTGAAACATCTTCAAATCGACAAAATTACCATCTGTCAAATTCAGAAGGCAGCCCTGCTGGGAGTCACACAAAAACTACGCCGATACATCACATTGTCCTAGGCCTCTGGGTGAGGCTCAAATTTGTGAACTGCCCTGAGCCCTTCGGGGGTAGTGCGGTCTATTAAATTGAATTAACAACAACAACAACAACAACAACAACAATAATAAATTGTAACAAAAAGCCAACAATCAGTGAAAAAACTGGCCGCTGTGATATTAAACATTTTTTCTATACTTTCTCTGCAGTTTCTCTCTTATCCTCTACTCCTCCAAGCTTATCGGTTCTAATATATATTTGCAAGATAATTTGCTAGCTGTCTCCATTCTCACAGATGTGCTAGTTTTCTTTCTGGAATGTAATGAGAGATTCCATTCCACGTCCAATTAGAAGACCTGAACGAAACACTTTTAACGGCTTTGCCTGTGCAAAACTGTCTCTTACCAGAGTTCTCCAGGATTTATCAATTAATGGGTGATTAACAAACTTTATTTTTGATAATACAAGAAGACTAAAGGGAGAGCGTTTGGTTCTTTGAACTGTTAACCAGCAAGCCAGACAGAACACCGGTAGAAACTTTTTTATCTGTTAATAAGATAAGAAAATGTTCTTTTCATTGAGCAAGACAAAAAATGCGGGCATGAAAATGTTAGTCCTAGAATTACAGTGAAGGTAAATGTTGAAATGATCAAAGTTCTTCGCATTGCTTAATCGAGTTATAGAAAGTAATAGTTTTAAAAGGAAACTGTGTTTCGCCTTGTTTCTTTTAGGGATTGTCAAAAGAGGAAGTTATCTTACCTAATCGTCTTCTAAGACTTACAGCCAGAGGGTTTCTTGTCACAGGAGTTTGCTTGTCACAGGAGTGCATATTTATTTGATTTACTTGTCACAGGAGTACATATTTATAGGGAAAATATCAATTTGCTGGTTCTCTAAATCTGTTCGATCGTAATTGTGGTTACTGTCTAGATAAATGATTAGTTCATAACTACATGTACGATAGACAACATAAATGCAAATAAGCCAGTAGGAGCATTTGAGGTACATCAGATATAGAAAGATAAGGAAGGCAATCTCAACTCTTAACCTCTGTTAACAAGCAATTAATCTAACTTTTCTGCAACTGTTTCAACCGTCCAAGATGAAAGCAAAGTTCACTGACCGCTGGAAAGTTCTTGAACTCTTCGCTTAGCTTGCAAACTTAGTAAAAAAAGATTAGAGATAGCATAGCTACTGCTACGGAGGAAACATTGTGTAAGAGATCCTCAACCAGAGAACGGGGGGGGGGGGGGGAATAATTGAGACATCTGGCTATTGCCTCAGTGCAAAAACCACCATAAGATTATCTTCCATTTCCTCATAGAAGTCGCCCCACCAACATTTATTGATTTGCCTTTCATGGGCTTCCGGGGCTGTTGTTTGTTTTTCATGGATAACTAGGCTGTTATCCTGAGGTACAGGTCTCTGAAGTGTCATAAGGAGAGGGGGGCGGTAAGGAGAGATAGTTGAAAATGAGCCAAAGAGCCCCCCCAGGAAGGAATGGCCAATGTGGGTCTTTCTGGCCTCTATTCGGTCAGATCTGGAGGATGGATGAGAGGTTGGGGTCTTGGTTTAGTACAGGGGTCTGCAACCTGCGGCTCTCCAGATGTTCATGGACCACAAATTCCATCAGCCCCTGTCAGCATGGCCAAGTCCATGAACATCTGGAGAGCCGCAGGTTGCAGACCCCTGGTTTAGTAAAAGCACATTTAGCCCAGCCTGACTTGAAAGACAGAATGAGGAAGTATTGTGTGTGTAATGGGGTGTGTATGTTCAATTTGAGGCAGCATCCCCAGATCAGCAAGAGCTTTCCAGATCCCCGAAGGTGTAAACAAACCATTTGTGGTGTTACAGAAGGTGAATGAAGCTGGGCAGATGGAGCTCCCAAAGCCAGAAGTGTTCTTTGCTAGTTACCCGATCAGGAGGGGTCCGGGAATAGTGAATGGCAGATATTTTTTTTTTAAGTGAATAAAAACAAAAATGTTAGTTGCTGTCATAAATAGCAGTTTTTCCTATCCGCCTTTTTATTACAGAAAAACGATTGGGGAAGTTTGGAAATGGGTGATGGGGAGGCGAGAAGGTGTTACTGACTGCGGATATAAGGGATAAAGAGCGGGGCAGACCAGACGTGTAGCTGCCAGGGGGATGGGGTGGGCATCTTGCCCCAGCCGCGTGCCGGGGGGCATGGCAGGGGTGTAGGGCCCACATATGCCCTGGGCGCAGTTCCCCCTCGCTACGGCTCTGGGCAGACTCAGTCATCTGGGTCTGAACTCTTTGGAGAAAGGGAGGGATAAAAACACATCCAATAAATCAGTTCTCTGCAAGTTCTTACCTGTTTCCAA
This sequence comes from Sphaerodactylus townsendi, assembly GCF_021028975.2. Classification (NCBI taxonomy): domain Eukaryota; kingdom Metazoa; phylum Chordata; class Lepidosauria; order Squamata; family Sphaerodactylidae; genus Sphaerodactylus; species Sphaerodactylus townsendi. The sequence continues at coordinate 114,698,787 of NC_059431.1, read as the reverse complement.
ATAGACACAATTGAGTGTTTAGGGAATGACGTGTTTTTATAGTCTTCCCCACCTGTTCCTTCAAAAGCTGTCACTTCTGAAAATGGGACCCATAGGTGAACCCCGTCCCCTTCCCATGCCCATCATACCCACAGATCCCTTTTAGCTTGACCCTTGTGAGTGTGTCATTTCACGAGCAGCAGTGGCGTAGTGGTTAAGAGCAGGTGCACTCTAATCTGGAGGAACCGCGTTTGATTCACCACTCTGCCACTTGAGCTACCGTGTTTCCCCGAAAATAAGACAGTGTCTTATATTAATTTTTGCTCCCAAAGATGCGCTATGTCTTATTTTCAGGGGATGTCTTATATTTCTGTGTTCTGTTCGTCGGGCATGCTTCCAAACAAAAACTTTGCTACGTCTTTCTTTTGGGGGATGCCTTATATCTCGCACTTCAGCAAAACCTCTACTACGTCTTATTTTCCAGGGATGTCTTATATTCGGGGAAACAGGGTATGGAGGCTTATCTGGGGAATTTAGATTATCTTGTGCACTCCAACACACGCCAGCTGGGGGACTTTGGGCTAGTCACAGTTCTTCGGAGCTCTCTCAGCCCCACCTACCTCACAGGGTGTTTGTTATGAGGGGGGAAGGGAAAGGAGTTTGTAAGCCCCTTTGAGTCTCCTATAGGAGGGAAAGGGGGGAATATACATCCAACTCTTCTTCTTCTTCATTTGGGGAATGACTTGATTTGCGCTGAAGAGATCCGCCTTGGAGCTTATAACGTCATGATGTTTCCATCTGTCCTGCAGATTATCAAAGACCTGCAGCTGCTGGTTATGGTGGGGGCGTTAGTGGGGGCCGACGTTGTCCTGCTTTCCGTGTGGATCTTGTCAGATCCGGTCCAGTGTACACCGAGCCTTAATGCTGAGCTGAAGGTAAGAAGCGGAGAAAAGGCTGAGATGGGAAACACTCCACGAGGAGGATGCTTAATTGAGACCTTTAAGGCAGTGGTGGCGAACCTTTTCGAGACCGAGGGCCCAAACTGCAACCCCAAACCCACTTATTTATCGCAAAGTGCCAACACGGCAATTTCACCTGAATACTGAGGTTTTCGTTTAGAAAAAATGGTTGACTCTGAGGCGTGCGTTACTCAGGAGTAAACTTGGTGGTAGAAGGTGGCTTTGCTTTGAAGCAACCATGCAACTCTTCGAACATGTAAATCAGGACCCTAGGAGGGTTTACTCAGAAGCAAGCCCCACTGTCAGCAACCGAGCTTACTCCCAGGTAAAGGATCGCGATTTAGTTCTTTGCATGAAAATCAGTGGGGTTTAACAGCACTTAACAGGGTTACCTACACTGCTTCCCCAAAACTAGGTCTTAGGTTTAATGCTAATAATCAAGCCCAGCGGCCTAGATGTGTGTGGGGGGGATTTCCCCCCGACATGATGAACTCTGTTTGTGCGTGCCCACAGAAAGGGCTGTGGGCCACCCGTGCCATAGGTTCGCCATCACTGCTTTAAGGAAAACAGGGGCGCGAGTGGTGTGTTGTGTTCATGCCAGTGCAGATTTCAAGCACGGCCGTATGGCAGGGATTTGGAAATGGGAACCAACTGGGCATTGCAGAGAAGTGCAGGCGACTTCAGTTCTATGTTTCCGTTCTCCGCTAGGTGACGGAAAAGGGCCTCACCTGCGTGGCGCATCGAGGGCACTTCTGTATGTCTCTGTTTTCTGATCTCTGGCTCATTCTCTTCCTGGGATTTAAGGTATGCCACTCGTCGTTTCACTCTTCAGAACAATATCATATAAAAAGTAAAGTGAAACCGGTCTGAGATGTTAACAAATGACAGGCTGTTTCTGCACAAATCCCTGAAAATATTTGTTAAATGTTTTCAGTTCTTGCTTTTACTACGATGTATGTCAACATTCACCCTCTCACAACGACTTCTGGCTGCCATGTTGTGAAAACATGTTGTGAAACGTTAGGAACGAGATCCACCAGACCACGGCCACACAGCCCGGAAAACCCACCACAACTAAGTGAGATTTACTGTTGAGTGTTGCATGGCATCTCTTTTCTTGGACCCTAGGGCATCCTCTTGATGTACGGGGCGTATCTTGCCGGCCTGACCTACGATGTCAGCTGCCCTCCGGTCAATCAGTCCCTGACCCTCGTCGTCGGCATCACGGTTATGTTTCTGACTGCCCAAATTGCCCTGGTGGTGAATCGTTTTTTCCATTCGTGGCACAACCTGGCCTTTGGAGTGACCTCGGGCGGGATCTTCGTCTGCACGACCACATTAAACTGCTTGATCTTCACTCCGCAGGTACAGAGTGGGGCAAATTGGGGTGGAAAGATGTCCGACCCACACCGTGCATCGGAGGCGGCAGACTTATAAGGGATGGATGTGACATAAATATGACTTGGCGGGGCCAGGCTCTGGGGAACGGGGGCTGCTTCAGCAGGCAAGTCCACAGCAGACTTGCCAGCTGAGATTGGCACTGGGGTGTGTGTGGGTTGCGGGTTGGATTGGAAGGAAGGCAGGGGGTGGATGCTTGGACTGGCAATTGCACACTGAGTGGGGGTGGGGGAGCCTCAGCTGACTCGCAGGCTGGATAAGCCTCTCAACGGGCCATATCTGACACCCGGGCCGTGTGTTGGACACCCCTGCCATATATGCATCAAATTCAACAGAACTGTAGCCTTGGCATATGCTTGTGAGGTCACTGGTGTCCTCTGATACTTTCAGGGTCATGCAAAGACCTAGCAAAGCAGCAGTGGCGTAGGAGGTTAAGAGCTCGTGTATCTAATCTGGAGGAACCGGGTTTGATTCCCAGCTCTGCCGCCTGAGCTGTGGAGGCTTATCTGGGGAATTCAGATTAGCCTGTGCACTCCCACACATGCCAGCTGGGTGACCTTGGGCTAGTCACAGCTTCTTGGAGCTCTCTCAGCCCCACCTACCTCCCAGAGTGTTTGTTGTGAGGGGGAAGGGCAAGGAGATTGTCAGCCCCTTTGAGTCTCCTGCAGGAGAGGAAGGGGGGATATAAATCCAAACTCTTCTTCTTCTTCTTCTTCTTAAGTCAGGGGTGTCCTACTCTGGCCCTCCAGAAGTTCACGGACTGCGATTCCCATCAGCCTCTGCCAGCATAATGAAGTGGCTTCCTGGCAGCCACACATGAACTGTATCCTGGTGGAGGATGGGGACAGTGTCAATTGACAGCCAGTGGTTAAGAACTGCAGACTCTTGCCTCCAGAGGGAGGGATAGGTAGTCATGGTAACGACACACACCTTATTAAAATAAACACAGACACTTTATTTTGTGGTAATGAAACATGGCCATCAATCAGCAAGCGAGGCCACGCTGGCCTCATCTCCAGGGGACGGGCCCGCCCCCGCCCAGGCAGCAAGAGGCGGAGGAGCATGATGCCCCTTCCCCTGGCGGCGAATGGCGGCCGCGGTAAGTCCCAGCCGCCTCCTAATCTGGAGAACTGGGTTTGATTCCCAACTCCTCCACACGAGCGGTGGACTGTAATCTGGCGAACTGGGTTCAGTTTTCCACTCCGCCACATAAACCTTGCTGGGGACAGTTCTCTTGCAACTTTCTCAGCTCATTGTGGGGAGAGGAAGGGAAGGCAATTGTAAGCCACTTTGAATTTCCTTAGGTGGAGAAAAAGCGGATGAAAAATCCTGGAATGCTTTCTGTGAGATGCCATCAGCTGTTGTTCTCAGTTGAAAAGCCAAGTAGAACTCAGTAATCGATGAAACACATACAAACGCCAGAATGCTCATTGGCACTACAAATGGCTCGCCATGTTGGTGACCGGGAAACTTCACAGTGAGAAAGAGGCTCCCTTGAAGACCCACATATGAAAACACTTTACAGCCTTGGTTCAATTACGCTGGGGTGTCCAACTCTGGCGCTTCAGATGTTCTTGGACTACAATTCCCATCAGCCCCTGCTGGCATGGCCAATTGGCCCTCCCAGCAGGAGGCTGATGGGAATTGTAGTCCATGAACATCTGAAGTGCCAGAGTTGGACACCTCTGAGTTACGCAGACAGAGAAAGGAGAATGTGCAGCTTTCCTTTTTGCATATTTCTGTCTGGGTCTTGCCAGCCCTTTCCTTCCTTTTTCATTTTTCTGTTCCCCTAAAACACCTCCTTGCCTGGAACGAGAGATGGGATCCAGCAGGTTCTCACCAGTTCCCGAGAGTGGGTTACTAATTATTTGTGTGGGCCGAGAGGGGATTACTAATTGGGTCCGCTTTTCCGTTAGAAATTCCATTAGGTCCAAAAATCATAAAGTCCTGTTGTTTCCTATGTGGCTGGTTAGCGAAGGTAGAAAACGGGATAATTCTTCCTGTTGGGCTGTTTCAAAAACATGTTTTAGAAATAGGGTAAAGTTCCTTGTTTAAGGAAAGTATCCATCTTTTGATTTCTAGAAACAAAATTAAGTATTTGAAAGTCTTAAGTATTTGACAGGCAGTCAATGAGAGGAGAAGTAGTTGTTTCTGTTGGCAGTAGACGATAGGACTTGCTATAACGAGTTTAAATTATGGACAGAAAGATACCAGCTGGAAATTAGGAACTTTTTTTTTACAGTAAGAGTTTTTTACAGTAACAGAGAAATTATTAATGCCCCGCCCCCGGGATGCCCGGCCATGCCCCCTTTGTGCCCCGCCCAGCCCCATTGCCGCTACGCCACAGTTTGAATCCCACCACCATGGGAACCTGTTACTAAAATGTTTGGATCCCACCACTGCCTGGAACGATAGTGCAGGTCTGTTTTCCGCAGGTCCGACAATGGAAAGCTTTTGAGAACCAGAATGAAAACCTCAGCCAGGTGGCCAAATACTTCACCAGCTCCAGCAAGAACGTTCACTCCACGGTGTACAGTGAAGAGGAGATCTGTCAGCTGCTTGGGGAGAAGCACGCCCTGATACAGCTTCTGGCCGAGGTGAGAAGGAATTTAAGAGCCACTTAATAAGGCTGCCGAGGCCGAGTTGGGAAATTGCTGGAGATGTGTGTGTGTGTATGTGTTTGGGGGGCAGCCCAACAGAGATGTGATTCCATATAGTCTCACAAAGCTGTAAATCTGGGAAAACTCCAGCTCCCACTTAGAGGTTTGGAAACCCGGCCGATGGAACAATCAGGCCCTCTGCCCTCTAGAAAATCAGTGCTGTTTTTTTCCTACTTCCACGCATTTGAAGTTGCAAAGAGATACTTCAGTAAACGATGTACACGCACAAGGAGCAGCAGTGGCGTAGTCGTTAAGAGCAGGTGCACTCTAATCTGGAGAACCAGATTTAATTCCCTGCTCTGCCACTTGAGCTGTGAAGGCTTACCTGGGGAACTAGATTAGCTTGTGCACTCCAACACACACCAGCTGGATGATCTTGGGCTAGTCACAGCTCTTCGGAGGTCTCTCAGCCCCACCCACCTCACAGGGTGTTTGTTGTGAGGAGGGAAGGGAAAGGAATTTGAAAGCCCCCTTGAATCTCCTACAGGAGAGAAAGGGGGGATATACCATATAAACTCGTGTATAAGCCGACTCGTGTATAAGCCGAGGCACCTAATTTTACTAGCAAAACCTGGGGACGCGTATTGACTTGGGTATAAGCCGAAGGTGGGAAGCCGGGAGGCAGAGGGAGCTCCTTATTTGGGCAGTGACTCCCCCTGATGTCATTGCCCAAATAAGGAGCTCCCTTTGCTGGGTTTGAGGAAGCCCAGCCAGCCCGCAGGCAGAGGGAACTCCTTATTTGGGCAGTGACATCAGGGGGAGTCATTGCCCAAATAAGGAGCTCCCTCCACCTCCCAGCTGGGTTTGAGGAAGCCCAGCCTGTGGGGAGGTGGAGGGAGCTCCTTATTTGGGCAGTGACTCCCCCTGATGTCATTGCCCAAATAAGGAGCTCCCTCCACCTCAGGCTGCCTGGGCTTCCTGAAACCCAGCGGGAGGTGGAGGGAGCAACAAGCGGCTGCTGCAGCCGCAGGGAGGTGGTTCCGGCCACGTGCCCCCAGCCTGGGCAGAGGCCTGAAGAGCCGTCTGGTAAGCAGGACTCGTTTATAAGCCGAGGGGGCATTTTTCAGCCTTAAAACAGGGCTGAAAAACTCGGCTTATACGCGAGTATAAACGGTATATCCAAACTTCCTCCTCCTGTTCTTGCTCCTCCTCCTTCCTTCTCCTCCTTCATCTTCATCATCTTCATCATCATCGGTCTCCTTCACAGTGAGTGGATGCTTGGTTCTCACACATTTTCCACTCCTCAGTTTTGAGAGCCAGCGTGGTGTAGTGGTTAAGAGTAGGTGGACTCTGATGTGCAGAACCAGGTTTGATTCCCCACTCCTCCGCATGAGCTTATCTGGTGAGCTGAATTTGTTTCTCTGCTCCTACTCAAGAAGCCCAATCTTGGGCCTGTTACAGTTTTCTCTGAACTCTCTCAAGCCCCACCAGCCTCACAAGGTGTCTATTGCAGGGAGAGAAAGGGAAGGAGTTTGTAAGCCGCTTCGAGACTCCTAATGTTTGAGAAAAGTGGACTATAAATCCAAAACACTCTGTAAGGCTGAACACACTCAGACAAAGCTAACTTTAGAAAAAGAACTTTATTGATTTATGTCGCCCTAAATACAGGGTGCTGGAACTGAGGATTCTTGTCCTCAGTTCCAGTATTTAAACTATTTACAAAGACAGACAGCAACCAATCAACTCTTCCCCTCCTCCCAGCTCCTGGCCTCTCATTGGTTCTGAAGCTCTGGTGGAATGTAGCTTCTCAGTTTCTTTTCCTGCACTTTTTGGGAAAAGTTCTACTTGGCTTTTCAACTGAGAATAACAGCTGATGGCATCTCACAGAAAGCAACAGCATTCCAGGATTTTTCATCCACTTTTCTCCACATTGGGGTCGCGCTCAAGGGTGAGGCAAGAGGCAAAAGAAAAAAACAATTTTGCAGAGCGCGACCCCAACGTGATTATATGTTAGAGCATTGAGAAAAAAAATCCCTGTTCTTTGCTTAACAGCCTTGAAGGTTTCACGAGGCCAGTAATTACCTAGATTCTGGCTAGCTGTTGCTGTTATTGTTAAAAAAGAAAAAAAATAATTACTGTGTTCCTATGTACCTGTATTGTACAAAAATTGCTTTGAAATAGTTTTTCAACACTGCTAGGATGCTATAAAATTCCTTGTAATTTTTTAGTCTTCAGCCTGGCGGGTACAAATGTTCTCCTATCATCATCGCCATCTTTGGTCTGGCACTACTCCACTAGACTGTGTCAATTACACGTCAATTTCACTGGGGCTATCACAGACCTTCAGCATTTTTAACAGTCCTTCTAATCATTGTGCAATGGAGGCCCAAAGTGTATGAAGAACTGCTGTGGGGTGGCCAGGGAAAGGTGGGGAGAAACAAGAAAACCTGAAGAACGCCTGCGCATGGATCTCCTTCACTTTCCCTGAGAAAGGAGAGAGAAAGTCACACTTTAACATATTTCACAAACTGTGGGGATTCTCTGATCTGAGGGCAAGATGACAACCAAAGGAGGAGAGTGTCAGAACTGCAACTCCCAAGCCCATCAGTTAACATAGCCAGCAAGTTTGAAGAGTATAATTTGCTCAGACATGATAACAAACTGATTGGGCAGTAGCAGCATGGGCCGGAACGATAATTGGGTGGCTCCAAAATTTTGAGATGGTCCCAGAGATTTTTATTTGTGAAAACAGCGGCGCAAGGATCTCTGTCCACCAAGATGGATTTGATTTGAATAATTCATTTGGGATAAGGGGGGGGGCCCGACATCTGGACATGGCCCACCACCACCACCACCACCTTTATTTGGCATTTAAAAATAGGTTTTAGAGCATTGCCAGACATTTTTGAAATACAAATCAAGAGTACATTCAAAGCGCAGACAGGAAGACTGTACATAGCAGTATACATTACTTAGAAAGTTTTGTCACTTGTGAAAGAAATTTTGCTACTTTTTCCAAGAGCATGACATCTGTGTTGTTTAACAGAAGCTCCACAACAGAACAGTCAGAGTCACTTTCAGATTTGTCTAGGGCCAGCCTGGGAGAGAAATTCCTACTGCCCACATATCTCTCAGACAGTCAAGAATAATGTGAGCAAGAGTCTCCACTTGATTTTTACAGTGCGGACAAACCCGATCCTGGAGAGGGATGGATAAGTAACGACCCTTTGTAATGGCCGATGGGAAGGTATTGGATCTGGCCCTTGTGATAATCCATCTCTGTTGGGGTTCAGTTAATAACTCAAGATATTTGGCTATGTGCCCCTGTTCCGGTATTATTCCGACAGAGAGTGGGTGAGCATGATTTATTTGCTTGCCCCAACAAGATATGATATTCCTGTTCTAGAAGTCTACTTTTTAAGGTTTGGAAAATCTCTCCAGGTGTCAGCTTACAGAGATTATCCAGTAATAAACCTATTGAGTAAATTTTTGATTTGAGAAGTTGATACCATTCGGAGGGACATGGCCCACCCATCCTAGCAGGGGGAGGGGTGCCATGCAAGGGGAGGGGAGGGAGGGGTGGCATGCAAGAGAGGGGAGATAGTGGGAGGGGTGGCATGCAAGGGAGTAGAGGGCTGATCTGAGCTTCAGGAGCTTTCTGTGAGCAGAGGTATGAATCAAGCTTTCAACTTGAGAAGGGGGTCACCTGAGGCCAACCTGGAAGAGGGCCAACTGGTTCAGATATTTTGAGAGCAGAAAATTCCTTAGGAATAGCAAACAGGCTTTTACTCCTGGACTTCTGATTGAATACAAAAGAGAATACCTGATGGAAAGGGACTGATACAACACATTGCTTTTATTATGTATCCTTCCTAGAGTCTCAGCCGTTAGAAAAGACTGTGAGGCTAGAAGCTGATGAATGTCTTTCTCCAGGAATAAAAAAATTTCCTCAGTGAGTAGGTCAGGAGAGGGCAACCCGGAAATATGTTTAGGCAGAGCAGGGGAATGACTAAGCAGCCGAACGGAACAATTAGCCTTTAATACAGTTTCCTTGGAGGAAGCAGTGGCGTAGGAGGTTAAGAGCTCGTGTATCTAATCTGGAGGAACCGGGTTTGATTCCCAGCTCTGCCGCCTGAGCTGTGGAGGCTTATCTGGGGAATTCAGTTTAGCCTGTGCACTCCCACACACGCCAGCTGGGTGACCTTGGGCTAGTCACAGCTTCTCGGAGCTCTCTCAGCCCCACCTACCTCACAGGGTGTTTGTTGTGAGGGGGGAAGGGCAAGGAGATTGTCAGCCCCTTTGAGTCTCCTACAGGAGAGAAAGGGGGGATATAAATCCAAACTCTTCTTCTTCTTCTTCTTTTAAAGGTGAAAAGCAATGACTCGTTTTAATATTATAGTCAAAAAAGGTACCCAGCTTTGCTTGTTGGATGGATACCTACAACAATCAGAGGGACAGTTTCTTTTCCTAGACATAATAAGGCAAAAAAGAAATCCTGTTTCTTCTTCTCCTCCTTCACTTTCTCCTTCCCTTTTCCCTCTGCCTGCAGCTAGCCTCCACTCCCTCACACTCCGCCCTTTTGCTGACTACTTCCTGCTTCTTGTCCTGCCGTGTCATTTCTATTGCCCATGGCCTCCCTGCTCCTGCATATCTTTCGATTTTTTAAATATACAGTATAGACCATATGGTAGATGATAAATCAATACTCACACTAAAAAATGAAAAACGAATAAGACTAGTTGATCAGTCCAAACACCCGATTTGCCCCTGCATATGATCAACAAACTCGGACGTCTCCAGCCTTGTAGTTTCATGCACAAGCAATCCGTGTCATATTCAAGATTTTTCTTTGATAGTTCCCTTTTTAATGTTAATCTATCGATAGATTGGCATATTGATCTAGTGCAGTGGTGGCGAACCTATGGCATGGGTGCCAGAGGTGGCACTCAGAGCCCTCTGTGGGCACGTGTGCACAGAGTTTGTCATGTGGGATGGGGGGGAGAAAATCGCCCCCCCCACACACACACACATCTAGGCTGGCCTGGGTTGCTGGGCACGACATGTAGGTAACCCTGTTAAGTGCTGTTAAACTCCACTGATTTTCACGGCAAGAACTAAAGCACAATCCTTTACCTGGGAGTAAGGTTGGTTGCTGGCAATGGGGCTTGCTTCTAAACCACTGGTGGCGAACCTATGGCACGGGTGCCAGAGATGGCATTCAGAGCCCTTTTTGTGGGCACACATGCACAGAGTTCATCGTGTGAGGTGGGCGGAAAATCACCCCCCACACACACATCTAGGCTAGCCTGGGCACGATCCTTTACCTGGGAGTAAACTCTGTTGCTGGCAATGGGGCTTGCTTCTGAGTAAACCCTCCTAGGGTCGTGATTCACCCATTTGAAGCATTGCATGGTTGCTTCACCAAGCTTACTCCCGAGTAATGTGCGCCTCAGAGCCAACGTTTTTTTCTAAACTAAAACCTCAGTATTCAGGTTAAATTGCCGTGTTGGCACTTTGCGATAAATAAGTGGGTTTGGGGTTGCAGTTTGGGCCCTCGGTCTCGAAAAGGTTCGCCATCACTGTTCTAAACCCTCCTAGCGTCGTGATTCACCCATTTGAAGTGTTGCACGATTGCGTCAAAGCAAAGCCACCGACTACCACCAAGCTTACTCCCAAGTAATGCGCGCCTTGTTTTTTCTAAACCAAAACCTCAGTGTTCAGGTTAAATCGCCGTGTTGGCACTTTGCAATAGATAAGTGGGTTTTGGGTTGCAGTTTGGGCACATGGTCTTGAAAAGGTTCGCCATCGCTGATCTAGTGATATGATTAAAGATAAAAATGAAAGGTTGTATTACAAAATTAAAGCTTTACCATTTCCTTGCCTGCAGAGAGCTCCTCTCCCATGGGAGCGTTAGAAAAATGACATCCCCTCATCCTGCACTTTAAAGCGGTACAGCCTTTTCTATCTGTTCAGGACTCCACCGGCACATTCTGCTGCGCCTGTAGACCAGGTCATTCAAATCGTGGTGGGGGGTGGGGTGGGGGGTGGTGGGGTGGTGGTGGTGGAGGATTAGGATTTATATCTCTCCTTTCTCTCCTGCAAGGAGACTCAAAGGGGCTGACAATCTCCTTGCCCTTCCCCCCTCACAACAAACACCCTGTGAGGTAGGTGGGGCTGAGAGAGCTCAGAAGAACTGTGACTAGCCCAAGGTCACCCTGCTGGTGTGTGTGGGAGTGCACAGGCTAATCTGAATTCCCCAGATAAGCCTCCACAGCTCAGGCGGCAGAGCGGGGAATCAACCCAGTTCCTCTAGATTAGAAGAAGAAGAAGAAGACTTTATTTACAGTCAATGACCAAATATATTACAAATCTCCAAAATATCTGCAACAAAACAAGAATGCAGATCTCTCTCCCGTATTCCAGCACTATCCATCTACATATCTTTGTAGACGCACCAAACAGCATAAAATTACTAGACGAAACAAAAATATCTAAGGGGGATGCCATATTCAGATCATTTTTTCTTTTTCATAATGAATAGACAGAATTTTGCTACCCGTTTAGTAGTATTCTCCTTCTTATCTTGTAATAGTTTTTCCCAACAAACTTTATCAGAACAATATGTCATCTTGTGTAGTAGACGTGACAGGCATTTTTTCCTTGCCTCCTCATAAAGGGGACACTTTAATAACATATGCTGTATAGTTTCTACAGAATTCAGAGAGCAAGAACATAACCTTGCAGCATAAGGTATCTTTTGATATTTCCCTTCTAAGACAGCAGAAGGTAAATGTGCACTTCTTGCAAGACTAAAAGCTCTCCTCAGATCTTTATTATCCAGATAAGTTAAATAAGGAGCAGGGGCAGTGATATATTTCTGTGTATAGTATAGAGGAAAATCTGAATATCTTGCCAGATCAGACTGTCGTGATACATCTTTGATTCTTTGGGTAAGTTCACTTTTAAAATGATCCCAGTGTTTGATCATATGGGTGTTATATGGAAGGCCGCATTTATTAAGGCACTTCTCCATCTCTTGAGCCCACCTAGGTTTATAAGGATCTTTTGCTAGAAAAGGCCAGAGACCATTTGAATCCTTGTTCGTGATATTATACTGGAATTGATTTCTTGGGGAGTTAATCCAGGCTGCGCGCACTTGCATTTTTTCCCTGCAGAAAGATACGGCGATCGCGAGCCTACAGGAACAAGTCGACAGCACCAAGGAGAAGCTGACCAGACTCGAAGCTGCAGGGGGCACCCAGGAGGCCGATGACTCCTTCCGCCTTCCTTCCGCCTCTCCTTGTCCTCAAGATCGTTTGGCAGCCATTTGCTCTTCTACGGTGCCAGAAGACGCACCAACAGACCTGCCCTTATTTGGCCAGCGGCAAAATCCGTGGCAATATTATCCCTTGTCCTCAAATTTACAGTGCATGCCGGGGGCTTCAAATGAAAACAACTCTGTTGGTGACGTAGAGTGTGCCAGTGGACGCAGCGTACCACTGGGCATTACTGATACGTGTAGACTGTTAAACAGTGCTAACAAGATTTCTGGTTGTTCACATGGTTGCAATGACCGTGACCAACAGCTCTTCCAATATGCTGCCCCCCTTGGTAGGAATACCCTCCAAGAACCACTCATGGAACACTTCTCACTGAGAGTGGGAGCAGGACAGCCCCGGGTTCAGAAGCAGCTGCCGGGGATCAGCTACGTAAGCAGGGACACGCTTCAAGAAGTCTTGCAAGAGCTGAGCGTGGATCCCAAAGCCGGCCGCCGGGCTTCTCCCAGGGACCCAGAGCAAAGCGCGGTGTTTGGAAGAAGCACAGGATGTTGGCCGCAAGAGGTTCAGGCCAATAGGCTCACTAGGCTTCGTCCTTATGAGACAAGGCTCGAGAGGAAAATCCCTACCTGCCTACCCGGCTGTGCAGTCCTTGGCGCTCGGTGTGTCAGAGACAGGACCACCAGCGGAATGCAAAGAAGTCTCAGCCAAGTTAGCGAATGTCCTTGTGCCGCGGCGGGTGATGCTACTGAACGATGCTCTTTGTGTCAGCCCCGCTCCGCCTCATCATCGGTGTATAAGAGCAAGCTTCGTTACAAAACTGAGAACTGGTCCAAACATCCGGGCAGCGATGAGGACGACTGGCTGTTCAGACGACGTCTGACGGAAAACCGGGCGCCTCTGCTGGGCGCCAGCAGTCCCAGGACATTCCGCCATCAGCCGCAGGATTTTGCAAGATACACAGGATGTAGTTATCCGGACTTCGACTCCCGCCGCAGCAGCAGCACTACCACGTCCTCTGAGGGTGGGGTGCGCTGCCGCCACAGACACTGTTGTGAGTGTTGCCGCCACAGTCTGTCTTCCTCGAGCGGCAGCTGTAGCACAGGGGTAGACAGTGAGTCCGGCGTCTCGGGACACTGCTGTGCAAACCCAGTTGGTAAACCTCGGCCGATTGTGAACTTCAATGAGGATTTAGAGCCCACCTATGTGTAAATGCCTGGGTGGTCAGGAGTATCATAAGCGTGTTTCTAGCGGAGCATTTAGGCTGCAGAACAGGGGTCCCCAGCATGGCACCCGTGGGGCCCTCCAACACCTTTCTTAGTGTCTGCCAAGTGTTTTTGGAAAGTGGGTGGGACTTTTGCCCAGCAAGGCTTCTGATTGGCCATTAGAGATTTGATTGGCTGTGCAGATTTTTTTTAAAAAAATGTTGCCTTGGCAACACTGTCGGCAGCGCTAGGATAAGGTGACCAGATTTCCACCTTTTTAACGTGGGAAGCGCGCGTATGCGCGGCCGCAGGAGCGCACTGCCTTTTGGGGCGCTCCCCCGTTTCCCACCCTGTGACAGGGTGGGAAACGGGAGCGCCCCAGAAGAGAGTGCGGCAGCGCGGGAGGCTGCCGCACTGCCTTCTTGGGCACTCCCCTGTTTCAGGCGGGAAACCGGGGAGCGCCCCAAAAGGCAGTGCACTCCTGTGGCCGTGTGCGCGGGAGGCTGCCGCACTGCCTTCTTGGGTGCTCCCCTGTTTCCCGCCCTGTGACAGGGCGGGAATAGGGGAGCGCCTCAGAAGGCAGTTCAGCAGCCTTCCAAAAATCGGGAGAGTTAAAAAACCCCGCGGGACGCGAGACAAATTGCTCAAAAGTGGGACTGTCCCGCCGAAAGCGGGACGTCTGGTCACCTTGCGCTAGGATCTTCAGTGTTTGACTGAAGGTAAGCTGTGGCAGCCATTTTGTGTTTGGCTCCATTTTGTGTTTGGCTCTGCCACCTGTGGAACGCACCATACTGTGTCAGAATCCCATCGGTTTCCCCAGGCTGAAAAACTTTCGGGACCTCCGTTCGAAAACTTAAATGCTTTAACTGTTCTTTTCTTAGGATATTCTCACAAGGCATGGGTCTCCTGGGAGTCCGATGGAGAGACAATGGCACTTACTGCACAAAGCACCCCGAAACATTTTAAAAGCATTTTCAATCCCCCTCCCCCCTTGTCCAGAGCTGGCTTTCCTCGCCATTCCAGACCTTCTGCCCCCACAGACTAACTGCCCAGCGGCTGATCGGGGAAAGCTGTGGGGGTCGAGGCAGAGAAGCAGCAAGGATGGGGGCCGCAGACACAGCAGACACTAGTGGTCATCCTAGCAGGAGAACAAAGGTCGGTGCAGAGAGGCTTGGTGAGAGGGCGGGAGCAAGATGCCCAGCAGGGGAGACTGTAGGCGCCTCGGCTAGGCTAACGTGCAGCTTGATGACACTGTGGGACCCGGGGATGCCTCAGTTACTGGTTCTTAAAGGGGCAGGCAGGCTTTTGGGGCATGGGGTGAACCTGCGGGTTGGTAGGATGCTACGGATGGCCCAAGAGCCAATGGAAGTTTGGCGACAGGCTTTGGCCAAGTGGAGGGAGGTAAACAGGAAGGATAAAAGGAGGAGGGAAGAGAAGTCTGGGAAGGAGGAGAAAGGAAGAGACAGGGAGAGTGAAAGCTAGGCAGCCAAGTAAAAACAAGTATAGGCAGAACAGAGAGGGAGAGAGAGAAGAGGTGAGAGAGGGGTGTCCAACTCCGACCCTCCAGATGTTCATGGACTACGATTCCCACCAGCCCCTGCTAGCTAGTGGTTTAAGACAGAACATCTTTGAAATGTGATATAGAGATTTCAGAGCCAGTAAAGGATTCGCACATTGGAGTAGGACTGAGGAGACCTGGGTTCCTCTCCCTACTCATCCATAAAGCTGGACTGAATCACACTTTTTAAACTTGATCTACTTTACAGGATTAATGTAAGGATTCAGTGAAGCTATAACCATGCTGAGTTTCTTGGAGGAAGGTAGATAAACAGAAGGTAAAACATTGGGGAGGTCAGAGAATGAGCGTTGCTGGAGATGTAAGAATACTGTTGGTTCGTCCGTGTCTGGTAGCAATTGTGCAGGTATACCAAAAAACACATTTTGCAAGATATATGTACAATTACAGGCTATCTGATCTCTTTTAGCTTCAGTCCGGCTCCATGCTAATCCTTACATGCATCAAAATGTTTACTGATTAATCTGATTTCAGCAAAGGTCTTACTACCGTGTCCTGAAAACACAATGAATTTTCCATAGTAGGTAATTGGAAGCAAAGGACCTGCAATATTAAACTTGAGCTATAATCAACTCTGGGAAGAAAAAAACCCCTCAGACGAACAATTTAATTTAACATGTAATGTCGTCCTTTTTTCATTACTGGAAAAAGATTTGTACCTAATAAGAAAGCCAGGTAGGAAATTCTGACTTTTATTTAACCAATTTAGTTGATGAGTGCTACTGTGTAACTTTAACACAGGATTTAATGTATCCTTATTTTCTGTATCCAATTTTTGTATGTTTTATATTAATATGTTTAACAATGGTCAGCTGCTAATAATTGGAATTGTATTTATCAAGCAAGCAATAAAATATTGTTGTTAATTGGAAGTTGGCTGACATTCAGAAACATCATTTTCCATTTTCTCCTCACAGGGGTGGCCAACCTACGGCACTCCAGATGTTCATGGAGTACAATTCCCATCAGCCCCTGCCAGCATGGCCAATTGGAGTGCCATAGGTTGGCCACTCCTGCTGATAGAGGCACCTTCATGAACATCAACATTTTGAAAGAGGAAAGGTAGGAAGTCTAGTTGTCATAGACCTCTGGTCCACTACCAGCTCTGTCCCCGATGGCGGCAAAAGAGAAGCATCAGTCCAATAAAAACCCAAACAGAAATGAAGGGAGAGATGAGAGACTGTGCTTTAAACCTCACAGCGAGAATCTCGGAGTAACAGGGCGAAATATTTCTTACCCTGAGCCCAGCTTTTAAAGTAGGGTTTCCTGGGAGCTTATGGGGCCATCTAGTGGCAATCTAGGAAAGTCACAATTTATTAAAATCTGTGATAATGTTAGCCAAGGCCTGGATGGCCCGGGCTAGTTTGATCTCATTATATCTCAAGCGCCAAGCAGGGTTAAAACTTGGATGATCCAGAGTTGCCATGGTGGGAAGTTTGCGGCTACTTGGCGGCCGTTTCCACCACTACGGTGATAAGGTACAACCTTCATCCATCCTGGTACCTGCCCCAAGGGGGAGAACAGCTTCCTCTCATTTCCGAAGAATTTATCATTTATCTTTGGAGGGTCTCCCCTTGGGAGCCATTTGATCTTCCTGCCATAAAAGGAAGAGGTTATTCTCTAGCCATTTGGCTCCCAGCCATCCATGTCCCTTTTTGGAATGACCTAGCAGCAGGATGTGAGGTACTAAACGAACGTCCTCCTTCAGCCAGACCCATTAGCTTCAGTAAGAGCTTGAGCTCTTTGTGCCGGGACCTTGGGGGGTCCTTCCTTCAACCCCTTCCTTTCTGCCAGCTACTAGTGTGCAATGCAGCTCCTGTACATGGACAGAGAGCGGTCATAGTAACTAAGATTGGGACGAGTTCTTGGGTGGAAAGTGTTGGTCACCCATGAAGGCAATCAAGGGCAGTTGGCGGGAGGTTAAAGAGGAGGTCTAGAAACTGACCTGGGAGACCAACCCAGCCCTGCCACAGCCTGGACTTCCAGGTTTTGTGGCAGGGAGCTGAAGGCTAAGGAGCCGTCAGTGTGTCTGTCTCCTCCACTTGAGAAAGTATCCCAGGGAGGGCAAACACACCAGCACAAGGCCACACTGCTCCTTCAAGCCCCTCTCCCCAGATGGGGCTGTAGGCATTCTTTCAGATTTTGGCAGTACCTTTCCTAACCTGGATAGCTTTAAAAAGGGCTTGGACAGATTTATGGAGGAGAAGTCGATCTCTGGCTACCAATCTTGATCCTCCTTGATCTGAGAATTCAAATGCCTTAGCAGACCAGGTGCTTGGGAGCAGCAGCAGCAGGCCATTGCTTTCACCTCCTGCATGTGAGCTCCCAAAGGCACCTGGTGGACCACTGAGTAGCAGAGTGCTGGACTAGATGGACTCTGGTCTGATCCAGCGGGCTTGTTCTTATGTTTGTATATTCTATCTGGACTTTTCTTAGTGTGGTTTTAAAAGATTCCAAGCTCTAGGGATCTGGGTATCTTGCGTATCTTGCGTTTCCATGTCTGCTTCCTAGATAAGTACAAATTTTTGTCAAGGTATTGAAAAGCAAGCTCACTTATAGCAAACCCAAAGTTCCAAAAAAAGAGATATCAGGTTGAGATATCAGTTTTATATGCTGATGGGTAAAACTACGAAATACACACCATGAAGGGAAAAGAATAAGTGTATGCAAACTGTTCATTTTGTGATGAAGGGTCTTCATTATTTATTGGAACAAGAATGAACTAGAAGAAAATGTTAACGTTGAAGGTACTGTTTAATTTCTTGATCTCTAACGACCCCTTTCTGTTAAAGTCAATATGAAACTATATTTCACCATGAATTCTCCAATTCCAAATCCAACTTACAAGTATCTTAAGGAAGTCTTGTGACTCACTGTACCAAAGGCTGCTTCCGGAACCAATAAAAGCTAAGAAGCACAGCCTTATATCCAGGCACAAGAGAACCTGTGCTTCTCCAGTGCCAGTATTACAAAAATATATGTAGTCTTTTTATTTCACCTCTGTTGCATAGATTCCCAGGCCACTCGGAACAATTTTATATTTCCATGCTGCTCACAAATACCAGCCCTGACATAACATACAATGTGGCCACATTCTGGGTAGCAGAACTTGATGTATGCCGCAGGATGATCTGTGAAATAAAGCAGACTAAACTACCAGTGTTTATTATGGCTTTCCCCCACATTTTAATTCTTCTTTGGTATTTATGCTTGCATTGTTTCCTTTATATTCCCTTGCTTTTTGTACCCCCAGCTTCCTTTTACCAGTAGGTTTTGCTTTGGTTCCTTTTAGATACAGATCTACTGTTTAACTATTTTTTACCCTGGAATATGGTTTATCCTTTACTTTATGCTGGTTTGTGACCTTAATAAAGATTGACTTAACAAAACAGCACAGCTTTTATCCAGGCTCACACACAGATCATCCAGTGGGGTTACCATATCATCCCATACCCCATCCTGAAGCCAGAGTGAAAGGACAGATTTGTTTTTATGTACTGTATTCAACTTGATGTCCTGCCCTCCCCAGCCAAAGCCTGGTTCAGGGCGGCTCACACACATAACTAAAGTCACATTGTAACCGATGATAAACTTGCTTTGCCATCACATGCTCAATCATCGCACCCCAGATTTCAAGCCGGTCATCATTCTTTGAAAACTGTTTCTTCAACAACAGGCAGATCGAAAAATAGAAGAGGCTATGCAGCTGTCATTCCAATCAAGTTGAAACACTGGTTATTACAATGTACTACACTTGCCAAAATTAGATCCAAGTATGTTCGTTTATCTCCTCTTTTTCAACCTAAGTTAACAGATTGGTTCAGATTATTTCTCTTGTTGAATAATTCAGATTCTGCTTTTTTTGTGAAGAGGTAGCAAATTTTCTCATGGAAATGATTCAGAGTTTGTAATTTATTTATATTTACCTGAGTTTTATCGCCTGTTTTAATATTATTTATGTTAGTTGTGGTTTTTTCGTTATGTCAATAAAGGCTATGCTATTCAGTTCAACAACAGGCAAATAACTCCCTCCTCTAAAGACGAGAAAACTCCCTCACTCGATTGTGCAAATGAGCAGCCCACGCATCTTCCCCCAACAAGGTTTTTTGCAGGCAACATCAGCGGGGATCACAACATCTGGAAATAGTTTCAGAAGGTTGCCATTTTGGTCTGCAGTAGGAACTAGATTCGAGTCCAGTAGCACCTTAAAGACCAGTATATTTTCAGGGTGTAAGCTTTTGAGAGTCAAGGTCTCTTTGTCCTGTCTGATGAAGGGAACTTTGTCTCTTGAAAGATTATAACCTGAAACTTTATTGGTCTTTAAGGTGCTCCTGGACTTGAATCTAATATTTGGAAAGAATAATATCAACATGTATTAGGGCAATCAGGTTAAAGTGAGTTATCAACGGACCAGGTAGTTCAACTGTTTCTGGAAACAGACCAGATCCTAGAGCAGTTGCCTTTAATTCCTCACTTCCTAGTTGGGCTGTTGTGATGAGGCAGTGGGAAAAGGGGGCAGAGTTCCACCTGTGCCCTCACAACAGTCCTGCGAGGCAGTGAACTAGGTTGCCAACTCCGAGTAGGGAAGCTCTGGGCTTGGGTGTTTCGCCATCTTTTTCTTGTCAGCAGTTCTCTTGGGTAGATGAGTGTGCACTTTTCTGACTGGACCAAGGATGCAATTCTGCAGAACCTGTAAGACAGAGATTTTTCCATCAGGCACACGGTTGCTGCGGTTTTCCATCCAAAGCCTCCCTCTCCCCTACTGGTCTGGGTTTACTAACTGGGAAGTTATTTTGAAATTTTTAGCTTATTTTAAGAGCATAAAATCATAGAGTTGGAAGAGTCCAGAAGGGCCATCAAGGCCAACCCTATGCTATGCAGGAAGACATAATCGAAGCATTCCCGACAGATGGCTGTCCAGCCTCTGTTTAAAAACCTCCAAAGATCTTCAATCACTGTCTATGTTTTAACAAATTTAATGTATGTTTTCTGGTTTTATCTGTTGGAAGCCACCCTGAATGCACAAGGCGAAGTGCAAGTGTGGTTCATATGCTGCACCACAAGGCGAAGTGCAGTATATGAACTGAATTACTATTATTACTAGCAATAACACACATTGTGTGACAAAATACAACAGGGTCTAGAAATTTGAACCATCAGTAATACTCCTTGCATGCACTCATATCAGCACAACCCACCCTCTACGCCAGTGTGTGTGTATATATTGTATGCTGCCCTGAGCCCAGCTTTGGTTGGAGATATTCCAGATAATCACCAATGTGCCTTGCCTTTCATATAATGATTAAACAGCCATGACTTTTATCAAGCATAGAAAATAAAATCTGATACATTACCAAAAGAAATTTGTGATGTACAGAGCGAAAATATAACCGAGACCGAGACAAAGACAGAAGAATTGTATCTAACATTAAAGGTTACTTACAGAATTCCATCACTTGTAAGATAAATTTTGCCATTTTTTCCAAGACCACAACGTCTGAGTTATTTAACAGGAGCCCCAAGGCAGAACTATCAGAGTCACTTACAGTTTTATCTAAAACCAGACAAGGAGAGAAATTTCTGATACCCACATATCTCGGACAGTCAAGTATAATATGGACAAGACTCTCCACTTGATTCTTACAATGCAGACGTATTATTATTAGTAATAAGTTCCTGGAGCTCTAAGAGAGGCAGCGCCTGGGGGGACCTAACCGGATAGCAGGCCAGAGAATCCCATGGAAACTTCCATGTTCTCCTGGTGAAGGATCCTCGTAGCCTTGGAGATTCCAGATCTCCAGGCTCCACCTGGCGGTTGGCAACCCTACAGTCCTGCAGGTAGACAGCTAGCAGCTCAAGGTCAGGTAGGCAGTATCGCGGCCGAGAAGGCGTGTCAGTCCACGCCCAGAGCAGACTGCTGGACACAGCGACCCTTACGCCGCTTGAGCACCCGGTCGGCCTGGACGGGGCCTGCCTGAAGGGGCGTGGCTGCCCTGCCAATCTCCTCAGGCAGGCAAAAGCGAACTGCAGTTTACCTCATGGGCGGGGGCGCTTCATTTACATACAAGGGCAACGCCCCTTCCCTTGGGCATAGCGAAGCTCGAGAAAAGGCGGAGCCACAGTGCCCCCCCAGCCAGGTTCGTCCAATCAAAGTACGCGTTACTGAAGTGTCTTGGGGACGCATTGGCTCGGGAGAAACAGCTGGCTGGCGCTCCCAGACCGCCTCATCATCGCTGTCCAATGACATTGCAGAGCTGCGGGTCCACAGATCCAATCAGAAGCAAATCACTGCAGCACCCCCTCCCCCCCCCTCATGGGACTTGCCCACCAAAGCAAGCCCGCTCTCGACTCTTTCCCTTCTGGGCTAAACCAAAATGGACGAACTCCGCGGAAGCCACGCCCCTTTAGCCTCTCTTCGAATCCGTCCAGGTTTTGTAGGTAACGTCGCTTAGCCTCATTGGTTCCTACTGAGGGGCAGAAGATGGTTATTGGCTCACCAAAGGAGGGGGGAAGGCTATTGCAGCGGCCAGTGTTTCCATTGGACGAGAAGTCTGAGCGGACGTACTCTCCCGCGACCGGCCATTGGTGCCGACGTGACGCGGGGCGGGCGAGCCGATTGGTGGCCGATGCCGCTCGAGTCGGGGGTGATTCGGGCGTTCGGCTCGGCACTCAGGAAGGGCGCTTAGTAGGATTGCGTAAGCTGGTGGCGGTGGGGGCACTTTTTTTTTTTTTGCGAAGGAAGCGCAGCGCCCCCGTTGAGGATGGAGTGCCCGAGTCGGTATTCACAAAGGCGGCTTAGTGCGGCTGCGTAAGCGCGGGCGGCTCTTCTCCTCAGCAGCCCATCGAGCCGCAGCGGCCCCCTCAGCGGACAAAGGAACTCGGCGGAGAGGAGGGGAAGCGAGCCGGAGGAGGAGGGGCCAGGCGCGACCTGCCGCTGCCGCCATGGCCCTGGCCGCCCGCCCTCCGCACTGCAGCGCCCTCAGCCGTCCCGCCGAGCGCCGCTCGCCCGCCTGCGGGGCGCTATGAGGAGGACCAGCCGCCGCCGGCCCGCTTCGTCCCTGCGCTGAGGAGGGAGAAAGAGCCGCCTCGAGGGAGCTGAAGGGAGAAAGCAGAACCTGAAGGGAGACGAACAGGCCGCCCCGCCCGCCTTTCTCCTCACGCGGATTGCGCCGCCCGGGCCGGGCCCTCTTTCCCAGCCGGCGCCGCATCTCCCTCCGCAGCTGTCAACTCGCCCCCTCCCGGGCCGCGGGTCCCTCCGCCGGGTGAAATAGTCCGGAAGAAGGAAACGGGGGGGGCTCGCAGAGCCGCCTTTGCCTCCTGTGACTGACCCCCCCCTCACTCCCCAAGGAAGGAAAGGAGGAAGGAAGGCGCCCTTGCATTGCCCCCCTCCCTGCAACAAAGGGGGCTGGGGTGGGTGGGTGGCTGGACTGGGCATTGCTGGGTTGCAGCTGCTGGCCCTGATGGGCAGGAGGAGCAGGACGGTGCCAGGCCTGCAGGCGTGTTGAGCGGGGAGGGGGACGAGCCTGGGGTGCCCCTGGGGCTGAAAGGGCCGGGGGGACTGGATTTGCTGGGGCTGCGGCGGTTCCCCTGAAAGAGGCGACAAAAGGACGAGCGAGGCCAGCCCAGGAGGAAGAGGAGGAGGAGGAGGAAGAAGAGGCAGCCGACCTGGGGTGGGTGGCGGAGCCACGAGAGCCAGCAACCATGTCGGGCCGGCCCAGAACCACCTCCTTTGCAGAGAGCTGCAAACCGGTGCAGCAGCCTTCCGCCTTTGGCAGCATGAAAGTTAGCCGTGAGTAGTCGCCTTCCTCGCTTCGAAACGCCCTCTTGGCCAGCTGCATCTTTGAGTGGGGGGCCCTTTTTGT
The DNA here is from genome assembly GCF_021028975.2 of Sphaerodactylus townsendi. Lineage (NCBI taxonomy): Eukaryota > Metazoa > Chordata > Lepidosauria > Squamata > Sphaerodactylidae > Sphaerodactylus > Sphaerodactylus townsendi. The sequence goes on along the minus strand of NC_059431.1, from coordinate 114,675,931 downwards.
TGCAGACACCCGCCCCTGACCCTGTAAGAGGCATTGAGTCGTTGTCAGGAGCCCGGGGTGTTTCTGGTTGCTTTCCCACGGTGCCCAGAAAAGACACACCCCTATAGCTTAAATTTTTTTAAAATCCATTATTCTCTGCATTTTTGGCTTAAAATAAACTTGGATCATCCTGGCCTCTGTTTAATGCTCTGTAAACCCAGTTTGCTTGATAGGGATGGGGATGCTTTTTGCCATCAGGTGGGGGCAGAGATGGTGGCGAACCCCAGGTGACTTGTCCAGCTCCATATTTCAGTGCTTTTCCTGGTAGCTTTTGTTAGGCATCTGATGTCTCTTGCATCATGCCCGCAATTAAAGGAGCACTTTGCCAGTCCTTCAGCCAATTCCTCTTTTGGGTTCTGTTTGGCACACAGTGAATAAATTCTGACTGAGTTATGCATTATTAAAGCATCAACCTCGCATGATTCTTCAGGAGTGTAGGAGATTTTTCATGGTTGGTGTTCAGGGGGACGTGCCTTTCAAAGGATAGGCCTGACGCCCTGTTCTGTTAAGCTAGACGCTACTTCCTGAAAATACAGACAGAATCGTGTTGGGGCTTTGCTATGAATCAGACACTTTCCAGTTGAATTAATCAGATGGTGTCGGTGAGCAGTCTTGTTTCCAGTAGAACTTTCAACCCATTTGTCCCCGTTCTACAAAATCCAGCCGAGGGGATAGCTTTCATACAAAGATGGGTTGGTGTGTTTAGCTGTTGGGAGAGCAGTGGGTCTGGCAAAGACTCAGAACTGCTTGCGGATCGGGATCCCAGTTGTGCTTGAACTTTTCAGTGGCTTTGCATTAAGGGCTGTTGTGACCTGCCAGAACGTGTACCCATTTATTTCGGTGATCAACTTCAGTCCATCAAGGGAAAAAACAGCCCCTCCCCCATATATGTTGCCATTCAAGTGGGTGGCACTTCTCTACTCCCTCCATGTTCTTGTCGCCCCAGTGGTAAGCAAAACTCATGCTTGTCATCAAAAGTGGCTTGGTTGGGGTCACAGGTGACGCAGGCCTGGACTGGTGATTCAGAAATACCCAGAGAGTGCCAGAAAATGTGGAGTAAGCATAAATGAAGATCATAAAACTTCTGGTGTACTGTCCATCCAGTTTGCCAGTAGATTGCTGTTGCTAGTGACTACGTTTTTATTATATGTTGAGGACACTGTTGTTAATGGCTTATTCTTCTGTGATTATCTAAGAGGACTGAGGACTAGCCACCAATCCCTTCGAGCCATGAGCCTAATATCACACTATATGGGTCTTTGAGATCACAGCGTGTTAAGGATTCTAGAGTATCTCTATAATTTTATGGGGGGTCTTGGGGTGGCACATTAATAGTCTAATTTATTGTGGAGCCCAAGTTAAAAGTAGACTGCAAAACTTAAAGCTACATGACATTTAAAAGGGTTACTGGTTGGTAGGAGTGGAGGAAGAGGAAATGATGTCGCTGTTCTTTCTGGATGCTCAGTTGCATACTGATTTTTCAGAATTGTCTTTAAATGCAACAGATAGCATATGGAACTACAGAATATGAAAGAAACCTGGGATCCCACAAATCCCGTTTGCATCACCTTGGTAATACGGAGCAGGAGGGCGTTTGCAGGGGAGAAGTGTTGAATGGGAGAGAGGTTATTAATGCCCCCTTCCCCACCCCCCACATTTATTTTCCTAAATTTCCCCTCCTTGTTGAGGGGGTATTGCCTCATCTTCTCACCTATTCCTTTCTGCAAATGTCCCCCCTTCCCATACTGTTGGTAGCGGATAAACTCTCGTTTGAAAAATGTGTTGAAAAATATGCACTTGCCAATGTCCTAGGTGGTTTCGCATTTAATTCACCCAATAGCTGAATTGATCATTCAAGCTTGTGAGGTTCAGAAAGGTTTCATTGAGTAAAATTCTTGCAAAGGCTTCCCTTTTGCATTGTTCAAAACTAAAGCAGGCCAACAGTCTGCCATATGACTGTCCGGCTAATTAGATGGTGTAGTCAGGGGTCTGCAACCTGCGGCTCTCCAGATGTTCATGGACTACAGTTCCCATCAGCCCCTGCCAGCATGGTCAGACCCTATTTTGCACATATAAGAGATGCCAAAGCCATGGAATGTGGATTGGAAACTGTAGTCCAATAAAATGTCTCTGAAACTAACAAGTTTCAATAATAGCCTGAATTATCAGTGCACTGCAATTCTTGGTAGCGTTTTACTGTACAGTATTGTGTTGAAGGCAGCAGGAACAGAGGAAGACTCCACATGAGATGGATTGATTCTATAGAGAAAGCCACAGTCACCGTTTGCAAGGCTTGGGCAAGGCCTTTAACTCAACACGTACTCACACATTGTGTAAATCCTTCTCTCTAGTTTAGACCTTTGGTTAATTATTCCTCTGGATTCTCGTTGTATACCCTTTATCCAGGGAAAGCTGGAACCGTAAAGTCCCACTCATACTAAGGGACTAAGGCTGCAATCCTAAAAATACTTTCCCTCATACCTTTTCATTTAAAGTGGCCAGTTACCGCCCAGTTTTGAATGTATCGTTTCTGGGGAAGGTAATTGAGAGAGCGGTGCTGGAGCAGCTTCAGGACTTTCTGGAGGACACGTTGGCCCTCGATCCCTTCCAGCCCGGCTTCTGTGCTGGGCAGGGGACAGAGTCAGTTCTTGCCACCGTCACAGATTTACTCCGCTTACAACTTGACCGGGGCAGACCGGCACTGCTGGGGTGCGGGGCGTGGGATCTTTTGGCCCATTGCCTGGCCGGTGCTGGGGTGCGGGGCGTTGTCCTTCAGTGGATTGTCTCGTTTCTCCAGAACCGGAGTCAGCAAGTGGGGTGTGGGGATGAGGTCTCCCATAAGCGCCCACTTCAGTGTGGAGTGCCACAGGGAGCCCTCTTGTCCCCGCTATTATTTAACATATACGTACGACCCCTTGCTCACTTGGTGCGGAGGTGTGGGCTGATCTGTCACCAGTATGCTGATGACAGCTCATTCTGATGATGGAGGGTGAACCGGCCTCTGCCCCTGTGGCTCTACAGTATTTTTCGGAGGCCGTTGCTGTGTGGTTGGATCAAAGCTGGTTGAAGCTTAATCCATTGAAGATGGAGGTCCTGTGCCTGGGTCGTGGGTGGGATGGAGGGTGCCCTCATTAGAGGGGGTGACGTTAACACCAACTTCCTCAGCCCGGAGCTTGGGGGTATACCTGGATTCCTATCTATGGAGGCCCAGGTGGCTCACACAGCCCGGGTGGCCTTTTTTCATCTGCGCCAAGCGAGGAGATTGGCCCCCTACCTCTCCCAGGCGGACCTGGCCACAGTGATCCATGCTACGGTCACCACCAGATTAGACTATTGTAACTCACTCTACGCGGGCCTTCCCTTGCGGTTGCTCCGGAAACTCAAACTGGTCCAGAATGCAGCAGCGCAGCTTCTCACAGGGGCTTCGAGTCGGGATCGTATCTCCCCTGTGCTGCGCTGATTGCACTGGCTTCCAGTAGAATACCGGATCATCTTCAAGGTGTTGATGATGACCTTTAAGGCCTATCGCAGCCTGGGGCCCTCATACCTTTCCCCCTATGTCCCTGTTCGGCCTCTGCGCCCTGTAGACGCTAATTTACTGGTGGTCCCTGGCCCTTCCATAATGTGGTTGGCGTCGACTTGGGCTAGGGCCGTGGTGGCGAACCTTTGGCACTTCAGATGTTATGGACTACAATTCCCATCAGCCCTTTCCAGCATGGCCAATTGGCCATGCTGGAAAGGGCTGATGGGAATTGTAGTCCATAACATTTGGAGTGCCAAAGGTTCGCCACCACTGCGCTAGGGCCTTTACCGCCCTGGCCGCTGCTTGGTAGAATGCTCTGCCTCCAGCCATCAGGGCCCTGCGGGACCTGGACCAATTCCACAGGGCCTGCAAAACTCGGCCTGCTGCTGCTGAACTGTCCTCATATTATAACATCTGATCAATACCAACAATGCCTGATCTTCCCCTCAGGAGAGTAGAGTTGAAGCTCTGTGGTTCGCCATCTATATGTCCTGTAAATAATTTTTATGGATTGGTTTGTTGTTCAGATCTATTTTCATTGGGGTTGTATTTGTTTTATCTTTGATTGTAAACCTTTGGGTGGTATAGCAAAACTGGTAAATAAGCAAACAAACAAACCGATGATCTTGGAAGCAGAGCAGCACCTCACATCTGCATCTCCTGCAGCTGGAGCAGGCGGCAGAAGGGCTGCAGACATGCCCGGGCCAGTCTTCAGTGTTGACCTCATGTGACATTGAGCTGGCTCCCCTATTTAGTTCCTTTTAAAACAAGTTAATGCTGCATCTCAACGCATTTCTTCTGAAGCTGTGTACAAAAAAGCAAACAACACCCCCCCCAAGAAACACCCCCTCCATTCACAGTTAAAAATGTATAATATTCTGAAAATCACTATAGTAAAAGCAGTAATCTGGTAGAGAATAAGAACATAGAATCCTGAAAACCAGTTGAGGGACAGGGGAAGGGAAGGAGCCTTTCAGTAAAGCTCTGAAAATAAAATCATCTTCATTTAGCGCCTAAAACTCGCAAGGAGAGGCACCTGGCAAACATATGTTTGCCTTTCGTTGTAGGAACTTGAGATTGATGCTTTCTGCATCTCCTTCCCCCAAAAGAATTGGCCATGCTCACAGAAGGCATAATGTGGCTTGATCTGGAACTTTACGCTATTCTTCTAGTACTGAGAGCCAGAGTGGTGTAGTGGTAGAAAGCAGGTGCGCTCTAATCTGGAGAACCGGGTTTGATTCCCCGCTCTGCCACTTGAGCTGTGGAGGCTTATCTGCTGAACCAGATTAACTTGTGCATTCCAGCACACGCTAGCTGTTCACAGTTCTTCAGAGCTCTCTCAGCCTCACCTACCTCATAGGGTGTTTCTTGTGAAGGGGGAAGGGAAAGGAGATTGTAAGCCCCTTTGAGTATCCTTACAGGAGAGAAAGGGGGGGATATAAATCCAAACTCCTCTTCTTCCAGTTATTATTTGCAACCCTTTCGGTGTCAGCATTTTTGTAGTGGATCTCTGTCAGGTCTCACCTCTGGCAGTTCTTACTCATGTTCCCCTGTTCTATTTGGCTGGAAATTGTTCTGGTGGCTGTATGCATGACAGGCGTTCTCTCAATTTTTTTGGCCTATTTTTTTCTTTTGTATTCTGCTTTTCTCCTTGATTGGGGATCCAAATTGGCTCCTTCCTCCATTCAGTTCTCACAGTGACAACCTCGTGAAGGTAGGCTAGACTTAGAGGTTGTGGTAGGGGCATACCACCCTAGGGACATGGGGATACCCATGTCTCCGGGCGCATGCCTTCGGTCATGTGGGAGGGGTGCCGGATGCCACCGAGCCCTGCCCCCCCTGCAGGCCGGCTTTCAAAAGCTGGCAGCTCAGGCCTGCATGGAGGCCGGGGCTCAGGAGCATGGGCCCACCCCCTGCCTCTGTGCAGGCCGGCTTTCAAAAAACGGATTTTGAGGCCTGCTCGGGTGTGTGGCCCTGTCCCCTGAGCCCCCCGGTCTCTGTGCAGGCTGACTTTTGAAAACCAGCCTACAAGGGACAAGGCTCAGGGCGGAGCCACCCCCCATACCGGGGGGGGGGGTTGTCTCTGGGCAGCATTTCCCCGTATTATGCCTCTGGGTTGTGATAGGCTCATGGTCACCTGGAAGGCTTCCATAGCCTGCTGAGGGATTCAAACTCGTCCCATGGTTCTAGTCTGGTGCTGTAACCACTATGCCCACCATGCTTCCTGTATTATATACATTCCAATAGACTGAGCTAGTTTGTTGCTTCGTCTTTAAGGCTCCACACAATGACTGTTTTTATGGGGCACAGCTTCTCTGTCCTTGACAATGTGTAAAAAATGGGCATCTCACTTTGAGGAGGAGAGCGTCTTGATCCTGGGTGATTCCCAGTGACTGTTCAGGAGGAAGGACAAGTTTATCACTTCCTGTTTCCTAGACAGGAATCTCCTAAGCCCAGTTTACTTCCTGCCTTGCACAGGGAGAGCAACTGGAATACAGCTTGCCACAGCAGCTATACCTTGTACAATTAACAGCTCTGCCAAATTCTTCTGTTTGTTCCTGTTGCTAAAATTCCTCAGGTTTTCTATCTCTCCTGAGTTTTTTTCTGTCTACCTTTTTATTTCTTCTTCTTCCGTCTCCCATGGTGGAGTTTGAGGCTCAGGAGGAGCTCTGAAGATGATGCGGGCCTAGGTCTGCTGTCCTCTCTGTCAGTAGGAGATGTAACCCCATCTCCATAAGCTTTAGGAGCAGCAAAGTAGAGGGCAAACAGGCAAAAGGGACCTCAGTGCCAAAATGGGAGCAGCAAATCGCACTGCAGAAAAATGGCACAAACAGGGCCCCAGTGGCTCCCTGTTCAACCTGAGCAGCTACAATATTAGACCCAGTGCTCCAGAACATAACCACTTGAACCAGGTGACAGAAATCCAAGGGGTAATGTATTCCCCCCAAGGTTGTAGGAGGGCAGACATCTTCCACCGTCGAGCTTATGGAAGAACTCAAGAGGGCTCTAAAAGAAGAACTACAGCATATTCAGATGTCCTTCCCTTCTGTCCAGGGGGATCGCATGGCTCCCAACCAAGATCCCCCCACATGTTCCCATTGATTGGTTAAGGCCTGGGGAGGGATGGGCTGCTCCATTTCAAGGAGAACCCCCTGTGGTGGTCCATTAAGCAGCTAGGAAGGCTTCCTTATCAGGCATCTGGCCTAGCCATTTGCCAGGAAATGTGACGCCTGCTTAGTCAGACGATGAAACTAGGAAGGAGAGTTTTCACCCAAGGAGGAAACTACAGTGGAAGAGTAACCAATGAGACTATTTCGTGCGGAAGATTACCAGTCCCTCTTGGCAACAGCCATCATGGCACAGGATCTGTTGGAGGAGCCCGATCAGGTACAGGAAGTAAAGAGGGGTAAAATAGTTTTTTCAAAGGTTGCCTTTTTCACATCGGTCCATCTCCTTCCATGAATACTTCAAAAGACAGCTCAAGGTAGAATGAGTTATATCATGGGATAATAGGCAGTTTCCTAATGCTGCTAAGAAACTCTGCTACTTAACCCCACATGCTTTGGAAATGCTGCAGATCCCATTAGCAGATGCTCTCATTGCAGCATTGCAAACCACAGATCTGATACTAGAGGATGGAATGGGATCCGTAAAAATTCTCTGGATACAAAAGCCGATTATGCCTCCAGAAAAATCCCACAAGGCTTCAGCATTAGCAAGAAGAGCAGCAACCACATCGGCCTTCATCTCTAGGATCTCAGTTGTATGGGTCTGAAAGCTGAGTTGGTTAATTTTTAGCTAGAAAAGAAGGGCATCAGAGGGAGCAAGTTGCATCCTTAAAGCCATCACCACCTTAGTAGGTGCGTAGCTTGACCCCATGGCCTTTGCAGCACGTTCATTGGCAGTGGCAGGTATCACGAGATGCACTCAGCGGCTGAGGGCATATCAAGCTGATCCGCACTCCAAGTTGATAGTGGCGGCCTACTCCTTCAAAAGGACTGACTTTTTGGAGACAAGCTAGATAAGGTCCTTGTGGAGGCCGGAGACAAGAAAAAGGCAGAAATCTGTGGAAGGACGATGGGAGACATTTCTTGGCCAACTACTTCTGCTGCTACCACATGTTACCTCGGACCAAACCTGACCATAGGAGATCTGTGTGGTCAGGTAATAGAGGATCCTTTTGTAGAGGCTTGCACTTTAACAGGCCATCTCTGTTTCAACCCTATTGCTCTGACAAGAATGACAGGCCGATCAAGCCAGGAAAACAGTGGCACCATGCCCTTTCCAGTGGGAGCAAGACTTCAGCACTTCTGAGCCCAGTGAGCCCAACTGGACAGCTAGGTACAACAAATCGTCCAATTTGGATGAATCATCGAGTTTACTGTTATTCCCCTGGACAATTGTCTATTTTTTTCCAGATCTCCCAGGGAGGAGAGTAGCCAAGGACCCTAACAGCCTCCTAAAGACAAGAGTGATAGAGCTAGTACCTCCCTATGAACATTACTCAGGAGTCTACTCCATATTGGCAGGGGCTGATGGGAATTGTAGGCCATGAACATCCGGAGAGCCGCAGGTTGCAGACCCCTGTACTAGTGGTTCTTGCCCCAGAGATAAGGAATCCAGATTCATCCATACCTGGGCAACACTCTGATTTGTTCTCATACCAGGGAACAGGCTGACACAAAATGGGTCATGCTGGTATTGGAGACTCGTGGCTATCTCCTGAACAGAGAGAAAAGCAGTTCCATCTTGACTCAGAAACTGCAGCACCCAGCACCCAGTCAAAAGAACATTCTCATCAGAATGGGCCACATCTCCACCAAGTCATATATCAACAAACATAGGGGGGTCTAAGTTCTCTGCTGTCTATCAGGAAGTGAAAAGGAGAAACGTATCTACAGTCAGTTCCGGCCAAGAACATTCTGGGAACTTTCAGCACAGAAGCCGACAGGTTGAGCACACAGACTGTGTATGAGAATGAGTGATCACTCAAGAGGGAGATCTTCCAACTAATTGTGGAAGATTCAGTACCCTGAGGGGGGGACCTCTTTACCGCAGGTACTACCTCGATCTTCTCCAGGTAACATCACCCATGAGGGAAATGAGTGGATGTACTAACCTCCCTGTGGCTCTAAGGGCTCCTGTATGCCATTCCACCACTTCCAGTGATTCTGAAGATGTTGAGGATGATACATCAGGAGCTGGCATTAGTGATCTTTGTGGCTCCAGAATGCCCTTACAGACCATGGTTCACATCCCTTGTGGAATTATCCATATACGTGCTTTAGTGTATTCCTGTGAGCCAGGACATACTGAGACAAGATCCAGTATGACACCTGGGTCTGGAGTGACTTTGGCTGACCTCGTGGTTCGTGAAAGAAACAAGCTGCCAGAGGTAGGTTGCACACCAGAAGTTGCAAAACCATCATGGCTTCCACAAGCCATATATACAATTCTTCATGGAAAGCTTTTGTGAGATGGTGCCACCGCAAGCATGTGAACCCTTTCAGCACTGCGTTGGGCCATCTGTTAGCCTTCCTTTGAAATGGAGTCCATCAACTGGAGATGAGAATGGGTGATCACTTGAGGGAGATCTTCCGACCAGTAATGGACAGAATCAGTACCCCGAACGTGGACCTCTTTGCCTCAGTTATTACCACAATTCTTCTCCAGGTAATATCCACGAGTGGAACAATTGGATACTGTAACCTCCCCATGGTTCTAATGTATCCTGTATCTCTTTCAGCCACTTCCAGTGATTCCAAAGGTCTACACTGTAATGTCAGGTAGCAGCCATATCAACCATAGTTCCTCAGACACCAGACTTTCCACTGACTAGACATCCTCACATCCTCCTGTTTCTGAAAGTGGCGACACAGACCAGTCTACCAGTCATCCATATATTTTCCACTTGGACACTACACATAGTACTTATCATCATGTAGTCTGGCTGTGAAGAACTGACCAGCAGGCTCCTAGAAACTATATGGTGTTATTCAAGAAATGCTCAGAGTGTGGAATGAAGATGGCTCAGAAGGATAAGCCTAATGAATGGTTCTTTTGCTTTGGTGAGACTCATGGCTCTGATTTGTGCCTGTCTTGCCCCCTTTTTACTTCAAAGGCTAGACATGAACATGCCTCCAGGCGTAAGGCTGTGTTGTGAGAAAATCCCTCATTTTGGCGGATACTCCCACAGAGAACTCTTTAAACGGCTTGTGTGCCTTCGGTCTCCTCAGTCCTGACAGTACCATATGATACTACTTCTGACTTGGCGTTAGTGGCCGAATGGGCAACTTCCGAACCTCTTGTTAAAAAAGAAAATAAAGAAGATTTCTCAATCTCAGCTGTTGTCTCCTCGACTCATAGCTGATGTTGCCACAGTCTAATTCCCCGGTTCATCAACTGGCTGTATATTTTTGATGTTGATCACTGTTGTCTCCTTGATGCCAAGATTCTCCTACTCAAGGTCAACAATTTCCTTGACGTTGACCATCAGAGTCTCTGCCTAGGCTGCCTCCTTGTCATAGTTGAGGTCCAAGTCCAGGTACCTCGCAACATCAAAGCTCCCAGTCCTCTCACCTTGTGATTGAGACAGTTGTCAGAAAGTGTTTGAGACAGTTGTCAGAAAGAGTCCAAAACTCCATCATCCAGAGACACTCTCTCCTTCCCTTGGTAGGGCACCTTTTTCTTCCTCAGAGGGTGACTGCTTGTAGTTACCTCCTTTGGATCAGAGAAAGAGATCAAGATCTGCTCCTCATTCATCTTTTCCACCTTAAACTTTCACATTTCATCCCTGTCAGTGTTCGTGCAGTGTCGGTTCAGTGATGTGTATGCCCCCTTGAGCACATTGGGACAAGCCTCTGCCACGCCACAGTTCTTTTCACCATCCTTTGAAGTCAGCTGACAAGCTTTCTTTGACCCATCAAGACTTGAGGAGGCTGTGGCAAATTACCATGTCTACAGCCTGATCCTAATTATAGTCGTCTTTCTGAGAGGGAGAATTTGAGGACACATGGATGACTTCTCCGGAGGCCATCTTTGAAGATCCTGTACTGGTTTCATCCATGGAAGACCTCAAGCTCTACTCAGAGCAACTAATCCAGATGGGGAAGGCTGTGGAAATTGACTCAATCGGATTTGAAGTCTTGGATATGATAATGTGTTACAGGGTGGTGCGATGAGGCCAATTTGCCCTCTTTTTAATCAAGAGTAGTTGGGAAATAGCTGAGGGCATGTGGATTAGGCCATCTTCTAGTCAAGCTTCCACTAAAAAAGCAGAAAACCTATACATGATTAACATGAATTTTGCTTCTACCACCACATGCCCAATTCAGTGGTCACCAAGGTACTCCCATCTCGTTCGTGTTCTAGGTTCCATTCCATCAGTAGGAGGGGAGGACATTAGACACATTAGGGATAAAAGTATTTTCCACCAGTGACCTTGGCCTTAGGGTTTCCAACTTCACTGCTGTCATGAGACTTTATTAAGTGTTCTTTTGGGGACACATGGCACAATGTTTAGACTCCCTAAAAGAAGACAAGAAGACCTTGGACAAGGTCTTGTTGACAAAGGGATCCAGGTTAGGTAGACAGTAGTTAAGCTCTGCAAGCCATATGGCTGATAGTTCTAGCAGAGCTATTGCATCTTGAGTAGTTTTATGAAGACATACTTGGTTCAGGGCTTCATCCTTACCGCCTGACACCAGGGCTAGTGTGAAAGACCTCCCATTTGAGGGAAATAATCTTTTTAACGAGGCGACTGATGCCATCTTCAACAGAATACAGAAGACCAGACATACTGCAAAGTTGTCGAGTATCTGGGAGTTTTAAGCAGAGGGTATTTCCCTCATCATTTTTGACATTTTTCTGGCAGAACCTATCGTTACCAACAATTTCCAAGGATTTAGGTCCCAATAAGTTCCCCAATAGCAAGGGACACACTCCCAGAATAGGCAGAAGGATAGTCAGTCCTCCATGTGTCCACCTCTCGGGCAAAGCAGGTGGCATAACTGTGTGGCGTTGAGTGCCATTTCCTTATTCGGCTGTCAGTGTTCAGTGACCAGTGGCCTCAGGATCATGGGGTTCTTTCTATAATATAGTTTGGTTACCATTTTACACTTTAAAATTATCCCTGTTTGTGTCTCTCCACCACCTTTTTATTATTCCTGACTTGCTGACAGCTGAGGATTCCATGCTGCTGCAGGAAGGGGCCATTTTCCAACCTAATCCACCTTTTTCTGGAACAGGGGTTTACTTTAGGTATTTTCTCATAGATAAAACAGGTGGTGGCAAGAGGCTAATAAGGAACCTTGGTCTCCTCAATGGATATCTAAACATTCCACAATGTAGAATGCTGTCTCTTTCAGTGAGCCTTCCCTTGTTGCCTAATGATGTCTGGTTTGTGATCCTAGATTTAAAGGATGCATATTTTCATATTTCTCTCCACAAACTATAAATGAAGGTCTGAATATGGAGGCAGTTACTGTTGGGGTTAGGTTCAACTTCTCAGATTTTTGCCAAATGCACGTCACCTATGGTAGTACATTCTTTATGTACTCCTTTGTACCCCTATTTGCTATTTGTGGTTTCTTCTGGCCACTCTTGGGGAAATGACCTGTCTTTGTCTTCCAAAATGTTGACTAGTTTAGTAATTAATCTGTTAAAATCCCAATTACAACCTACCCAGAAAATAAAGTTCATTGGGACAGTTTTGGATGCTGTTCCCCTCAAAGCATACTTACCAGTTCAAAGGTCTGCAAGTATTCAAACCTTGGTATTGACTTTTACAGAACACAGACTCATAAAGGCCAGAAACTCTTAGGGTTCTTGGCTTCAACTTCATGCCAGATTGTACATGGTAACAGAATTCATTCTTTAGAAGGCTTAGGATCAGTTTAAAATCCCCAGGGACATAGACTTTCATTTCCTCAAGAGATCCTGAGATCTCTTCAGCAATGGAGTTCTCAGAACAATTTACTTAAAGTTGTCACCTTGGATACCCCTCTCCGTGATATTACCATTTTCATGGATGCCTCCAGTGGTGGGATCCAAAAATTTTAGTAACAGGTTGCCATGGTGGTGAGATTCAAACTGTGGTGTAGCTCCAATGGGGCTGGGCTGGGCACGACGGGGGCGTGGCTGGGAATTCCGGGGTGGGGCATTCCTGGGCGGGGCTGTGGCAAGAACGCAGCTGCTGCGCCGGTCGTTGGGCGGGAAACGAATGCGCGTAGGCGCAGGCTACCACGCACGCTGATGTAGCTCCTGCTAGTCTGCTTCAAGTTCTGCACGCTATTGCTAAGAGGAGGGGCGTAACTAAGGCAAAAATCACCAATTAGTAACCCTCTCTCAGCACACACAAATAATTAGTAACCTACTCTCGGGAACCTGTGAGAACCTGCTGGATCCCACCTCTGGATGCCTCTTTAACTGGTTGGTGGGCTTCCTGTTGTTCGTTGTGAACTTGGGGCCATGGGTCAGAACCAGAGTTAAGATGCATATAAATCTATTAGAACTCAGGGCGATCTGACGCGTTCTTGTATCTTTCTTGGCCACAGTTGTTGGAAAACATCTGTTTATTGCGACAGAATGGCAGCTAAGTTTTACACCAGCCAGCAGAGGGGCAGGGGTTCTGTGTCACTCGGTGCCAAGGTTTCCTGTTGGTTGCAATGGACAGTTCAACACTTTAAAAAGGGCTTGGACAGATTTATGGAGGAGAAGTCAATGTATGGCTACCAATCTTGATCCTCCTTGATCTCAGATTGCAAATGCCTTAGCAGACCAGGTGCTCAGGAGCAGGAGCAGCAGCAGAAGGCCATTGCTTTCACATCCTGCATGTGAGCTCCCAAAGGCACCTGGTGGGCCACTGCGAGAAGCAGAATGCTGGACTAGATGGACTCTGGTCTGATCCAGCTGGCTAGTTCTTATGTTCTTATGTTCTTAACACAGCTGTTGACCATCCATGTGGCAGGAGAAGACAACACTTCTGCAGAATTCCTGAGCAAACAGTTTGCGTCAAATCACAAATAGTCTCTCAACACACGCTATTTACTCCCCCTTTTCGGGGAATGGAGATACCTTCAGGTCGACCTATTTGCCATCAGGGCCAATGCAAAAGGAGTAGTTGGGAGACACCTTCCAACTCTATTGGTTACAGGGTCTCTACTGTGCCTTCCCTGCTTTTCCTCTTTATCAGCTCTTACCCCAGCTCTCTTCAAACCACTAAGGGAGGTTTCCCTGAAGTGGCTGTGCTTGAAAACCATGAACATCTTATTTTCAATGGCAGTGACTTCATCTGATAGTGTCTCAGAATGTGAAGGGAAGGTACTCTGTCTTTTCCATAAAGATAAGGTAATACTTCAACCAGATCCTAACTTTATCCTTAACTTTAGCTCTCTTTTCTACTAAAGGCAAGACATTAACTTACCATCATTCTACCCACAGCCAAGACATGCCACATTAGACCAACAAAGGGCACTTAGGATATATGTCCTGTGTACAGAAACCATAAGAAAAATGGATTTTTTATTCATTTCCCAGTCAGCCTTGAACAAGGGAATGAGAATGTCCAGATCAGCCATCCGCTGTAATATCAGGCAATGCATTTTCCAGGCTTACGAGTTCAGCAACATTCCTATAGCTCCTGGCATCACAGCACACTCAATAAGAAGTTCAGCCAACAGTGCTGCCTTTGACCAACAAGCTTCAGTCAAAGAGATGTGCCACATGGTCTTCTACCTCCAGTTTTGTCATGCACTGCAAACTTAACTCTTGTCTTATTTGGATGTCGAGTGCTGCAACATGTAATGAAAGATCACTAGTTCTTACCTGGATCGAAGGATGGAGCTGTTGGACGTCCCAAGACCAAGATGCTGTCTTCCTCAGAGAGAGGACGGAACTTTGAATGCTTACTGTGAGAGACCTCTTGCCCGGAAGAGTGTGTGTGAGAGAGAGAAAGGAGGAACAGATAAGACATCCGACAGTCTGTGGTTCAACTCAGTGCAAGAATAAGCTCAGAACTGTGAATATTTACGTACCTGTGCATTGAAGGAGTTGTTTCCCTTCCTCAAAAATCAACTCACATTCTTGTCCTAGAACATGTGGTTAAACAGTGTTTTCCACTTGTTAATGTTCTCTGTTCATTATATTGCTTCCTGTCCTTCTCTTAGCTTGGAAAGTATTTAAACTTGGTTCAGAGATTCCAGCCTAGGAGAGAGGAAGTGATAAATTAGTCCTGCCTTCCCAAACATCTCCTCTTGGTAAGTATCCAAGGTTCTGTTTCAGCAGCAGTTGCATAGTGGTAGTGGTTAAGAGCAGGTGTACTCTAATCTGGAGAAACTGGGTTTGATTCCCCGCTCTGCCGCTTCAGCTGTGGAGGCTTATCTGGGGAATTCAGATTAGCCTGTGCACTCCAACACACGGCAGTTGGGTGACCTTGGGCTAGTCCCAGTTCTTCTGAGCTCTCTCAGCCTCACCTACATCACAGGGTGTTTGTTGTGTGGGGGGGAAGGGGAAGGAGTTTATAAGCCCCTTTGAGTCTCCTTACAGGGGAAAAAGGGGGGATATAACTCCCACTCTTCTTCCTACTTAGTTTTTTTTCACATGTGCCACATTGAGAGGTTATGGGGTACTTATCACCATTACCTCTATAGGCTGGGTCAGTTACAGTGCAGTCTTAAGCAGATTTGCCACCTCCCAAGACCACTTAAGTTAGTGGTCTTAGAACTTCACAACTCTGCTTTGAGCTGCAGTGTAAAGGGACTCAAATGAAGGAAAAAATGCAGTTTTCCTAGCGGCTTACTCACATTTCTTCCTGAGCTCTCTTAACCTGTTTTTTTCACCTGAATCTTGATTGGTGCATTAGAGAGGCAGATTGCTGACCCTTTCAGGAAGCATGGGGCTTGTGAGTGTTCTGTTATTGGTGGGGATGGCCAATGAGGCAATCCATCAAGGCAACCTTTCTGGGTTCTTGACATGTGAAAGTAGTTTTTCAATTTTCCTTTTGGCTGCCTGCATCTATTACAGAGAAAGCAACGCAAGGGAGAGAGCAGGGACTCTGCCCATCCTCACTTACTGCCTTTATTGTTGCTTCAGGGAGTAGCAGTGGCATACTGGCTAAGAGCAGGTGTAATCTAATCTGGAGGAACTGCGTTTGATTCCCAGCTCTGCCGCTTGAGCTGTGGAGGCTTATCTGGGGAATTCAGGTTAGCCTGTGCACTCCCACACACGCCAGCTGGGTGACCTTGGGCTAGTCCCAGTTCTTCTGAGCTGTCTCAGCCCCACCTACCTCACAGGGTGTTTGTTGTGAGGGGGAAGGGAAAGGAGTTTGTAAGCCCCTTTGAGTCTCCTTGCAGGAGAGAAAGGGGGGATACAAATCCAACTCTTCTTCTTTCTTCTCTCTTGCTTTTCATGTCCCTTCTTGGCATCTAAATGTCTGTGTTCCTAAATTGAAGTAAAGCCTAAAATTGTATAGCTGCATTGTTTTGCGCTAATTTCTTGTTATCGTATTACTTTCTTTAAAGATGCTTTGATAGAAGTAATCAATTGGTGTGGGGATTGTGTGTGCATTAAGTGCTATCAAGTTGCTTTCAAATTATAGCGATCTTCAAAACATCCTATTGTTAAAAACTCTTTCTCAGGCCTTGTGGATTGAGGACTGTGGCTTCCTTGATTGAATCCATCCATCCCATGTTGGGACTTCCTCTTTTCCTGCTGCCTTCAACTTTTCTTGCTGTCATTGTCTTTTCCTGTGACTTTTGACTTCTCATAATGACCAAATCCAACAGGTTTAGTTTTATCATTTTAGCTTCTAGGCCCAGTTCAGGCCTGATTTGATCTTGAACACTGTTGTTAGACTTTTGGATGGTGCATGAAATCCATTAAGGTCTTCTCCAACAAATGCTTTGAAGAGCCACATGCACTAGTTTTGAGGAACTAATTTCCACTTTAATCTCTCCATGAAACTAAAAAAATAAAGTTTATGAATAACATTTGGTTTAAGCTATTAACAAATGAAAATGTTCCTTGATGTTAAACATGATTAATTTTATGCTGGAATAGTAAAATTATATTGTTTTTTCATTGTTGTTTTATGGAGCCAGCACTGTAGTGGTTAAGAGCAGGTGGACTCTAATCTGGAGAACTGGGTTTGGTTCCCTGCTCCTCCACATGGGCGGCGGACTCTTATCTGGTGAACTGGATTTGTTTCCCCACTCCTCCACATGTAGCTTCTGGTTGACCTTGGGCCGGTTCTCTCGGAACTCTCTCAGCCCCACCTACCTCCCAAGGTGCCTGTTGCGAGGAGAGGAAGGGAAAGGAGTTTGTAAGCTAATTTCCGACTCCTTGCAGGAGAGAAAGGCAAGGTATGAATCCAAACTTTTCTTCTTTTTAATTGCCTCTTTTTGTCTTTTAAGAGTGGGGTAGAAAAGACTAAAATACATGGGTTAAAATTAGAAGATTGAGAACCGGAACTGGGCTTTGTAGTTTGATCTTGAAAAACATACAAAACAATAGGGAAAAAATAGTCTCTTCTGTCCAGCTGGAAACCTCCATGGAGGTACGCAGGGACCCTGGCATCCCTAATCGTCCTCACACTGTGACAGCTTTAGTCAAAACCAACACTAGGAATTGTAGTTTTCTGGTAGGGGTCCCGGCAAAACTTGAGGGATGGGGTTTTTTGGTAATGTTCCTCGGACTCTCACGGTTGAGAATTGCTGAACTCCAGCAACATCCTTGGTAGCTCACCAGCACTTGCATTATTAATAGCAGTCCTTTCAAGCATGATGTCATCTGGGCCAAGAATGAGCGATTCTCAGTTGTTGGATGGTCTTCCCAGAAAAGGCTGGCATGTGGAAGCATTCTTGTTTTTAATTTTAGGCCTCTGTGCTTCAGTTTTGATGCATCTTCTACTAGTTTGGGGAAGCTGAAAGTTAGACTGAAAGGTGAAGATTTTTTTTAAAAAAAGCAAAGGTGTTTTGCCTCTTTAAAAGTAACACTAATCGATCCCCTATGTATAATATTCTTGTGCTGAAATGTCGTGATGTTAACTAATCGGAATGGCATTAGTGAAAGAAATAACCAACATCTTGTAGACTGCTGGAAGAATCTAATCCAGGGGTGGCCAACCTATGGAACTCCAGATGTTCGTGGACTACAATCCCCAACTGGCGATGCTGGCAGGGGCTGATGGGAATTGCAGCCCATGAACATCTGGATTGCCATAGGTTGGCCACCCCTGATCTATTCTATCTTCTGTGCTGCTTGACCTTGCTGTGAAACTGCTGGCAGAAGTCACCAACAAATGGGGGTTTGATACTGCTCCTCTGTGGCTTTGATTCTTATGGAAAGCTTTTGGAAGGCTAAAACATTAACTGGAATCAGAGATTATTTGGATAGACGGGAACAAACTGAGGCTTGGCAGTGGCTTCAGTTAGTGACTTGGGATCGCTTCTCGATGTGGCGCAGCTACTGGATATCCAGCGTTGGCCAAGAGTGCATTTTATCAGCCAAGACGGGTTTGACAGCTATGCCCTTTTCTGAATGGGAAGGATCTGTCTGTTGACCTTCATGCCTTGAGGAGCTCTGTTACTGAATTACTTTGGCTTGGCCTTTAAAACGCAGAAACTTCATGTAATCCAGAAATCAGCCATGGAAATCCATGAAGGATCCCCCCAGTTTTACCTTCACAATAACTCAGTCAGGAAATCTGGGAGTTGGTAGCTGGCCTCAGGGTAGAGCTGAAATTTGAACCCAGACCTCCCTAGTGCAGAGCCAGTGTGATAAGAGTGGTTAAGAGCAGCGGGCTGTAATATGGTTTGATTCCCCACTCCTCTGCAAAGCCTCCTGGGTAACCTTGGGCTAGTCCAGGAGTCTGTAACCTGCGGCTGTCCAGATGTTCATGGACTACAGATCCCATCAGCCCCTGCCAGCATGACCAATTGGCTATGCTGACAGGGGCTGATGGGAATTGTAGTTCATGAACATCTGGAGAGCCGCAGGTTGCAGACCCCTGGGCTAGTCATAGTCCTCTCCGAACTCTCTCTCTCTCTCTCTCTCTCTCTCTCTCTCTCTCTCTCTCTCTGTGGAGAGGGGAAGGCTATTGTAAGCCACTTTGAGACTCCTCAAAGTAGGAAAAAACCCCCAAGGTATAGAAACCAACTCTTTTTCTTAAAATACTTCCTCCATGAAACTGCTCTAGTTTTTAAACTGACTGACTTTAATTACATTTACATCTTCCTGCATTGCTGGCAGAAGCTAAAATTCTGTGCATACTTCCCTGGTACACTCATAAGAAGAGCCCTGTGAAGCAAACATGTGAATCAATCCATCGACTTCAGCAATTGGTTTTCTGGAGTAGCTGACCAGCTGCCTTAGCAGGTCCACAGCAGCAGCGTAGAGACCAAAGCCTTCTTTGGCTGCTACCTCCCTGCCCTAGCAGCTGGCGTTGAGAGGCGTTTTGCCTTTTTAACACAGGAACCCTTTCAGTCATCCTGACTAATAGCTGATGACTCCATCAATGTATCTCATCTCCTTTTAAAGCCATCTGAGATAGTGGCTGGCTTTTATCACCTGCAGTACCAGGGAGTTCAACTGAGTAATTACACTTTACGTTAGGAATTATTTTTTTCCTGTCTGAATACGCTGTGAATCAGTTTCGTTGGGTCCCATGAATTCTGGTATTGTGGGAGAAGAAGAAAAAGAAGGTCGGTGTGTCCACTTTCCCCCAGAATGTGCATATGTTCATAGATTTCTATCAATGACTTATGTTGTCCTTTTTCTCAACAAAAGTGCCCCCAGTTTTTTAATTCTTTCCTTTTAGGGAAAAGTGTTCAGCCCCTTCATCGTGGTTGTCCTTTTCGGCACTTTTTCCAATTCTGAAATATCCTTTCTGAAATAAGAACATAGGAACATAGGAACAAGCCAGCTGGATCAGACCAGAGTCCATCTAGTCCAGCTCTCTACTACTCGCAGTGGCCCACCAGGTGCCTTTGGGAGCTCACATGCAGGATGTGAGAGCAATGGCCTTCTGCGGCTTTTGTTCCCGAGCACCTGGACTGTTAAGGCATTTGCAATCTCAGAACCAGAACCAATCTCAGAATCAGAACCAGAGACCAGAACCATGCGCAGTGTACCAAGTACAGCTAGATCATAGAGTTATTCAATGGCATTATGATACTATATCATTCAAGTGTTGTCTTTGCCCTTAGCATGGAATCTGTCTCGTTCATTGCCTTCACTTGTCAAGTTAGTGCTTTCATCCAGCTATTCTTGAGACCTCTTCCGGGTCAGTTGCAACCGTATCAGACAGCCATCATTGTGTTGGTAGTTAGGATTAGTTTTTTAAATTTATCTGAAGCTAGACTGGGTTTTTTTTGTCCCAGCATGCATCACTGATGAACCTGAATTCTACTATGTTGCCCACTTCTCCAGTTTGGAGCTCCTCAAAATCTTCTTTGGTTTTCCTTTACTAAATAATTTGGTGTCATCAAACTTGGTTGCCTCATAGATCATCCCTGACTCCAGCTCAATTGTACAGCAATTAAATAACAATGGTTCCAGTACAGATTCTTGGGGACCACCCTCTTTCCTTCCCCCCATTGCGGTAATTGTCTATTTATGGCTAACATTGGCTTTCAGTCATTGAAACAGTTAGTAATCTATGTGACCCGATTCTCTTACGTCATCACTGCTAAATATATTTTAAAAATTTATGTGAGGAACTATTGGCAGCTTTTTGGATATGCAGATATATAATGGCCCACCCTTAACACATGTTAAGAGCTCCAAACAACTGATGAAGCAGGACTTCCTTTTGCAGAAGCCATGCTGATGCTTCCTCTGTTGGCTTTTCCCTCTGTATCCTCCTCCTCCATATGTATGTTTTCATCAGTTTACCAAGGACATAATCAGGTTATCTCCTTACCAAAGAATATTTTTCCTCAGTTCTGTTTCGAATCCCTACCCTTTTTATAATGTGGTTACTTTTCCTACCTTTTGTGTTCTACTATAGGGAGACAAATATTGTCAATTGACAAGTTGTAAATTATTCTTAGATTAGCAACTTTGCAGCTGGTTGCACAAGACAATACCAGCTCTTCCTTGACTAAATGTATCAAGTGTAAAGCTTATGTTTGGTATGTCTAGATTAGAAATAAGCGGAATAATAAGGGGTATGATAATGGGATGGGGAGGCAAGCTATTGTGATGAAAAGTAGTGGACTCTAATCTGAAGAACCGGGTTTGTTTCCCTGCTCCTCTACAGGAAGCCTGCTGGGTGACCTTGGGCCAGTCACAGTTCTCTCAGAACTCTTTCAGCCCCACTTACCGCACAAGGTGTCTGTTGTGGTGGGAGGTGATTGTAAGCCAGTTCGAGATTCCTTAAAGGTAGAGAAAATTGGGACATAAAAACCAACTCCTTCTCCTTCTCCAATTCAAAATAATTTTAAAAACATGAAAAATACAGGGTTTTGATCCTTCTGTGGTATATATACACTTAGAACAAGGAAGTGTGGCTTTTACCCTAGGACTGATGGTTGTCCATCAGTTTGTCGATGGTGTCCAGAGAAGAAGCTGAGCAATGTGAAGATGCACTCTTTTTAATTATATTCTGTGGACAAGTTTTGTTTGTGCACAAGAATCTGTCAAATTTTGTATTTTGGGCAAACGAGAAATTTACTGTCAGATTAGTGAGTTTCTGTGTGATTTATGTTTTGTTTCTTCTTGCAGTACAAAGACTTGGTTTGTTTGCACAGTCACTTTATGTTGTGTGCACTTGTTGGTAGCATTTGTGGTACACATTGGGATCTAGAATGTGTAAGATAGCGAATGGGAAGTTGATGGATAGTTTTTCCTGCCCTCAGTGGTTGGTTGGGGTCATGGTCTTACGGTTCTTCAACATCTGGCATCTCTTTTTGCAACCGACCAACCAACACACGCACACACTCACAAAACACCCTGGAAGGGTTTCCGTTTGGAAATACGGATTTTGGGACCGACCAGACCAGCATTACGAAGAGGTAATCTAACAAGATCAGACTGTATGGAGGAAAAATGCTACTGGCTGATTGAAGGTTAAGTATTAGTCACATCTTTTCAGCCTTCAGATGAGGAAAAACGATTGTAGGAATCTGCTTACTTAAAGCTGGTGATACTTATTAGTCTGCAAGGCCTTTTGAAGCGAAAGAGCTTGAGCTGGCAGAATCGCTGGTACGCTGCTTAGGTGGCTTGCAAATCTGCAGCTGATGTTTCATACGTGTGTGAATTCCGAGTGCCAGCAAGTTGCTTCCGATTCATGGGGACTCTGTGATTCAGTGGCCTCCAAAACAGCCTTTCTTAGGTCTGGCAAACTGAGGGCGGTGGCTTCTTTTTTAGATTATTCATATGGTCAATACTCACAATACTAGAACCAGGGGGCATACATTGAAAATGCTGGGGGGAAGAGTTAGGACTAATAAAAGGAAACATTTCTTCACGCAACGCGTGAGTGGTGTTTGGAATATGCTGCCACAGGAGGTGGTGATGGCCACTAACCTGGATAGCTTTAAAAGGGGCTTGGACAGATTTATGGAGGAGAAGTCGATCTATGATTACCAATCTTGATCCTCCTTTGAGGGTGTAAACAGACATGTGGATAAGGGGGAACCGGTGGACATTGTCTACTTGGATTTCCAAAAGGCTTTTGACAAAGTTCCTCACCAGAGACTGTTGAGAAAACTCAGCAATGAAGGAATAAGAGGGGAAGTCCTCCTATGGATTAAAAACTGGTTGAGGAACAGGAAACAAAGGGTGGGTATAAATGGGAAGTTCTCACAATGGAGAGATGTAGGGAGTGGTGTCCCCCAAGGATCCGTTTTAGGACCTGTGCTCTTTAACTTATTCATTAATGACCTGGAAGTAGGGGTGGGTAGTGTGGTGGCCAAGTTTGCAGATGATACCAAATTATGTAGGGTGGTGAAAACCACAAAGGATTGCGAAGAGCTCCAAGCGGACCTTGATAAATTAGGTGAGTGGGCTAAGAAATGGCAAATGCAGTTCAACGTAGCAAAATGTAAAGTGATGCACATAGGAGCAAAAAATCCAAACTTCACATACATGCTACAGGGGTCAGTGCTATCAGTCACAGACCAGGAAAGGGATTTGGGCGTCTTAGTTGATAGTTCCATGGGAATGTCAACTCAGTGCATGGCAGCTGTGAAAAAGGCAAACTCTATGCTGGGGATAATTAGGAAAGGAGTTGATAATAAAACTGCAAGGATTGTCATGCCCTTATATAAAGCAGTGGTGCGACCGCACTTGGAGTACTGTGTTCAGTTCTGGTCGCCACATCTCAAAAAGGACATTGAAGAGATAGAAAAAGTGCAGAGAAGGGCAACGAGGATGATTGAAGGATTGGAGCACCTTCCTTATGAGGAGAGGCTGCAGCATTTGGGACTCTTTAGTTTGGGGAGGAGGCGTCTGAGGGGGATATGATTGAAGTCTATAAAATTATGCATGGGGTAGAAAATGTTGACAGGGAGAAATTTTTCTCTCTTTCTCACAATACTAGAACCAGGGGGCATCCATTGAAAATGCTGGGGGGAAGAATTAGGACTAATAAAAGGAAACACTTCTTCATGCAACGTGTGATTGGTGTTTGGAATATGCTGCCACAGGAGGTGGTTATGGCCACTAACCTGGATAGCTTTAAAAAGGGCTTGGACAGATTTATGGAGGAGAAGTCAATCTATGGCTACCAATCTTGATCCTCCGTGATCTCAGATTGCAAATGCCTTAGCAGACCAGGTGCTCAGGAGCAGCAGCAGCAGCCGAAGGCCATTGCTTTCACATCCTGCATGTGAGCTCCCAAAGGCACCTGGTGAGCCATTGCGAGTAGCAGAATGCTGGACTAGATGGACTCCGGTCTGATCCAGCAGGCTATTTCTTATGTTCTTATGTTCTTCTCCTTGATCTGAGATTGCAAATGCTTCAGCAGACCAGGTGCTCAGGAGCAGCAGAAGGCCATTGGAAATTTCTTGAATATAATAATGCCATGCCGGGATAGCCCAGGCTAGCCCACTCTCATCAGGTCTCACAAGTTATGCTGCGTTGGCCTTGGCTAGTAAAACCACCTCTGCTCCTCTCTTGCCTTCGCCAGAAATTTGCTGCCATTGGTTGGCCAAAACAAATTAAAAAAGCAAAAGAGTTGCCACGCCTACTGCTCTGTGTGTGTGTGTGTGTGTGTGTGTGTGTGTGTGTGTGTGTGTGTGTGTATGTGTATCTCTGAAATCTGCATTGGCCTAGTGATGATCTCATGATACGTGTGTAGTTGTGCAGTCACAGTAATCACTGAAGGTTTTCAAAGTGATCTTTGTTACACAGCCACCAGAGTTAAATCAGAAAGCACCATGGAAGGAATGGTAGCATGCCGGGCTGTTGTGTGTATACTAGCACAGTATGCTATAGAAATAAACAACAGGGATGTCCTTTAAATCTGCCAATTGACTTTTATCACTAGCCCGTGGGAGTGGACCTAACATTATTTGCCATTGAAATCATATTCCTGTTTCTTTCTTTCTTGTACGTTGACCTTCTGCTGCATTGGATACTGGGGGAAAGATACAAATATGTGGAGCATTTGTGATTCCTATGCCAATTTTGTTCCTTGCAGTGGCAGCCCTTTGACTCCCCTCATATGCTACTCCTGGTGGTTTCTGCTCCCCCAAGTACCAGCCGCACTTTGGGAGTTCTTTTTTGGGGGGGGGGGGCAAGGATGTCAAGCTTCCATGCAAAAAAATTAGGCAGGATCTGACCCATTAGAACAGGGGTAGGGAACCTGCGGCTCTCCAGATATTCAGGAACTACAATTCCCATCAGCCCCTACCAGAATGGCCAATTGGCCATGCTGACAGAGGCTGATGGGAATTGTAGTTCCTGAACATCTGGAGAGCCGCAGGTTCCCTACCCTTCGTTAGAAGAAGTAAAAGTTCTTCCACTTGGGTTTATTTCTAATAATCAAAAGTCATCCCAGTATAAAATATACTGAGCCCCTGGGGATGGGGCGGTATAAAAATTTAAATAATAAATAAATAAATAAATAAATATGCAGCAAAATCACATACCACTCAATGAAGTTAGTTACTGAAGGATTCAGATCTTTAGAATAACTCCTCTCTAGCAAATCTACATTTTTGCAGCCGAAAGATAGTTAAGGATGCGAGTTACCGTCTCCCGAGGATCCGAGAGCCCAAAGTGAATCTTTTGGCTTTTATATGTCACAAGTTGAAATTTCCGAACTGCCAGCGAATCATTTTAGAGGCAGACTTCAGAAGTACAGTTCCCAATGTAGGGGCTCATGAACTCTCCCGTGCAGAGATCTGAGGTCCTGGAAAAGACCAGAAAGGAATTTCCCCCGAGACCTTCTTTCAGTTCTTTCCAGTGGAAAAATTAGAAAGGTTGGCGGGACACTGAAAAGAGACGCCTGTAGAGACATTTCCTGTTTCCGAACGATCAAAGGCGAAGTTTAAGACAAAGTTTTTCTTTTTCACAACGTATGGCATGGGGATGTTTGAGGATTTTGCAGGTTTTTTCCATTGAAACACAAAATCCTCAAAATTCTTCATGCTATACATTTTGAAAATGAAAAAAGCTTTTGTTTTAAGAGGCATTTTATCATTCCGTTGGAAAAAAACTGGGAAATTTTGAGCGGTGCTGAAAAATAAACCCTACTCCCTATGAAAGATGTTTCTTTTTGAGTGAGAAAAAAAATTAATTTCACTTGTTCCCAGTGTACGGCATGAAAGTCTGAGGACTTCTCAAAAACTTCAGTGGAAAAATTGAGAATTTGGGGACAGCATTGAAAAAAAAAAAGAAACTGCTTGTGCCACAGATCTATGCAATCTTTTCACTTTTCCCCCCTTTAATAATTTTTCTTTTTCTTTCTGTAATAATTTTGGACGCAATTAACTTTCTAAGTGGGTGGCAGGCAAGTCATGAAAAGCTGCCTCAGCTGTACTTTATAAGCAATTTCAAGAGGGAAAATGGTCGATGCAGAGTCCACAGCTGATTCTCTAGGGCTGCAGCGCCAAAGACCCGGGCCCAGCTTCCAGCCAATCTCGTCACTTGAAAGAAAGGAACTTCCTTATAGGCCAGTGATGGTGAACCTTTTTGAGACCGAGTGCCCAAATTGCAACCCAAACCCCACTTATTTATTGCAAAGTGCCAACCCAGCAATTTAACCTGAATGCTAAGGTTTTAGTTTAGAAAAAAATGGTTGGCTCTCCCTTCCTCCGCCCCACCCTCTCGAGCAGGGGCCAGCCTGCTGTAGGATCCAGCAAGTCCCACGCGCACCTCTCTGTGCCTCTCTAGCACCTCTGCCCCCTCTGCACACACCCCCCCCCCGGCAGTAGCCACCCGGAGCACAGGCACCAGGCCCGCCAGCTGAGTCCTCCCTGCTCACCGCGGTGCACACACATCGTGCTCAGTGGCCCAGGCCAGCCTAGATGGGTGTGTGTGTATGGGGGGGGGGTGATTTTCCACCCCCACATGACGAACTCTATGTGTGCATGCCCACAGAGAGGGCTCCGAGTACCACCTTTGGCACCCGTGCCATAGGTTCGCCATCACTGTTATAGGCGGTTAACTTCCAGCAAAAGGCCAGTCAGTGGCCGTGGGGAGGGATCTGGAAATAGCTTTACAGCTACTCATAGAAAGAGAGCAAGACGAGAATCATGCACAACTCAAATTTACAAGAGTTTGCTTCAAAACCCAAATTTACCATGTTCACTTCAATGCCAGAGGATGATTCTTCCCATAGAAAACAGAGTGAAAGCAAAATGCAATTTTATTCAAAAAATCACAGGGCTGGCTGCATGAGGATTGTATCTCCTGGGTGCTGTGCAATTCGGTCCGTTTAACCATTCTCCGTGTAGGGCTCTACACAGAGCCATGTATCCTGTGTAGGACTCTACACAGAGGTGACCTGAAAGGCATGAAGGGCAACATTTGGAGGAACCTCCTCTTTTGAAGGAACATAGAATCATAGAGTTGGAAGAGACCCCCAGGGCCATCCAGTCCAACTGTAAGCACAGGGAAAGGAAAATTATCTGCACCAATTGGTCTTTTTACTCTTTTGATGTACTCAGGCTTGTACCCTTTATAAACCCCTGGTTTTGCTCATTTGAGCGCGACTCTCCTGATTCTACTGGAGCCCTTGTTGGTTTGAATAAAATTATTTCTTTAATTTTATTCCCTTGTCCGTTTGGCTCATTTGCCTCTGATTCTGTACCCCGAACCTGCGGTAACACAACCCCCTGCCAAGCAGGAACACACCATCACAGCACTCCTGTCAGATGGCCATCCAGCCTCTCTTTAAAAACCTCCAAAGAAGGAGACTTCCACCACACTCCAAGGTAGTGCATTCCACTGTTGAATAGCCCTTAGGAAGTTTTTCCGGATATGTAGGCGGAATCTCTTTTCCTTCACCCGAAGCTGATTCTTTCCCTATCTCTTGAGAAGGTTCTGCTGGGTTCCTGAAAAATCTGACCCATGAAAAATTTCCAATGCCCTAAATAGGACGTGATCTGATTTAGCATATTTATTTTGACTTAAAATTTACAACATGGTATTTTTAAAATGTCCCAATAGCAACAAAATACTTGAATGGTAATAGTTGTTCAGGGTGGAAAATACTTTGCATTCACAGGAGCTCAAAGCTTCACTCTTCTTGGCACAATACTAAGAAATTAAACACAATATGGCATGTTATTTCCCTTAATTGTTTAAATTTAAGGAGGGGGAACACCCCAAAGAGATTGAAAACTGTTGACCAGCTAATTTTAGCACATTTAAGAAACTGATACTTGCTTTTGGTCTGACTTCCTGCTTGTTTGTTTCAACAGAGGTCACGGACGCCAGTGAGCTTGGTTTCGCAGTCCCTTTACATAGCATTCCCCCCATCACTTGCTGGTTTGACATCAAGATTAGTGATTACAATGGCCCTTCCACAGTGAGAGAGGAGGCAGCAGTGGTTGCGAATTGACATGCACATAATTTTATAACTTGATGTTTAAAAAAGTACATTTGTGATTTTATCCCCCCTTGTTTAGAAATCAGAGAAACACACATTCTCCTGGAGGAGGAGGACATCTTGGAAGTGGGCAGCAGCTCAAATGGCCTTTGGTAGGAAGGGCCTAGAGCATGCATTGGAGAACTGAATTGACCCACCTGTCTTTGGGGACACTGCTATGGGAGATCCCACTTCCAAGATGTCCGCCGCCTCCAGGAGAACGGTCCATTGGACACTCACCGTGAAGGGCCCTTCTCCTGGTAGGCTTGAGGACATCTTGTCCCTCCCATGGTCATCCTGGTTCTCCAGATTGTTCAGTTCAGCATGTTGTTTCTACTGTTTTTTTCATATTCTTTCCATGTAACTGTTGGTTCTGTTCTTCTTTCTTCCTCTCTTATATTGCCTACTGCTTGGCCAACCAGATACTGAATAAGATGGCGCCCAGAGCTCTGAGAGGAAGTGATTTTTAAAAAGTCTTCCTGCCTCCCAGACAGAAGGGGTTGGATCAGGGTATACTAAGCCGTCAATGAATTTATTCCTTTCTCTCTTTCAAAGTTCAGTTTGAAACTGAATAAAAATGCAAAGTTGTGCTTTGATGTATACTCCATAGCAAAACTAAGGCGTGTAACAGAAACTGAACTTTGGGGTGTACATTATTTCTAGAAACCCATCTAGCTTACGATAGAACAAAGAGAAGTATTGGTAGTGAATGTCAATAAATCAATGGACTTTTGCCAAAAGTTATACATTACAGTTCAACAGTTGACTGCCTCTTGTACCTTCTTGTGTGTATTTGTGTTTTAATTGCTTTTGTTCACACAGACATTAGGGTTTCTTAGTAGCCTTCCCCAGCTAGGAAAGTCATAAAGAATCAAGTTTCTCATCACTGATTGCAACAATTTAGCTGCTTTAGAATTAACACTTTTCAAAAGACAAAGATAGTTTCCCTTGCAAGCGTCAGGTCATTACTGATCCATAGGATGACGTCATATCCTGACATTGACTAAACAGACTTTGTTTAGGGAGTGGCTTGCCTGCCCCAGTTGTCTGCACTTTACCAGCTAGTTGATTTGCACATGTACCTTAGTTTAGGTAACCAGGCCTGTTAGAGGAATATTTTTAGTTACTTGTCTTTTTATGTTGATTTATCTACAAAAAGCTGCCAAGGTACCTACCACCTGAAAAAAAAATCTCTTCCTCCTCTTGAGTACGTATCTTAAATTAATTACTGCCATGTGGATGACAAACTGTAGCTAGTTTAATATGAATGGCAAACTGTGGTTTGCTTCAAAGTCAAATTCCAAGCCACAGTCTGGAGGCAAGAGAATAACCCATAGTTTCTAATTCAGGTAAAATTATAAACTCTGTCACAAAAGCAAAAGAGATTGATGTCTGAGTTATGTATGTGGGAAGAAGGGAGCGCATGCACCCAACAGACTCGGGTTTGATTGTGGAACAATTGTCAGGTTTTTAGGACAGTGCAGTCTATTTTTTTTTTAATTTGACAAGCTACCACCCCTGACCTGAGTGGGTGAAATTATCTGGAGGAACTCTGGACAATTTCCTTCTGGAAACCATGGGTAAAGAAAAGCAATGCAGTTATTTTCCTTCTCACAGAAGGAATTCAGAACAATGAACACAACCAGCTGCTTTCTTTAGCTTGTTATAGGGTCCTTCCAGGTTTCGGGGACTTTAAATGATCCCCTGAAACAGGAAAACCTTTACCAAAAAGCCCTCACCCATCTGGCTAAAGCAGAGGAGGAGAACACAAGTACCCAAAACGGACTCCAGACTGTTGCCAATGGGAAGGGCTTTAGGACTTCATCCATGAGTAGCAGAGAACTTTGACAAATCGTTGGGATCAAACGACACCATTTCAAAATGATTCCTAACAGATTTTTGCTATGACCAGCCTCATCCGAATGAAACAGGCACTAGAAATTGACACTCTTTCTAGTGATGCAACAGAACCAATGTCATCACAAAACCCATTTCTTTTACCATTCCAAAGAAGAATAGATGACAGAAGGACAACCTTAGGGCTAAAATTCTTATACTAGTTCCCAAAATAGAAGTGCTTCCTGACGAAAATGCTGAGACACTGCAGAGGTGCTGTAGGTTCTTGACTCGTCTTGGAATCTACTTCCTGGACAGTCTTCTGTAATATTTCCTGAGTTAGGACTTCCTTATTGCATCCATCTACAGCATATGTGTCAAACTCGTGGCCCTCCAGATGTTGTGAACTACAGTTCCTATCATCCCCTGCCAGCATGATGGTGGCAGGGGATGATGGGAACTGTAGTCCATAACTTCTGGAGGGCCGCGAGTTTGACACCTGTGATCTACAGGCCTCTCACGCCCAACATACAGCAATCCATCAATTCCTTTGTCTTGGATCTGCTGCAGGAAGTATCTCTGCAGTACCTAACAGTGAAAGTGATTTATCTGGTAATGGTAATGCTAGGTTGTAGAGCAGGGGTGTCCAACTCTGGTGCTTGAGATGTTCATGGACTACAATTCCCATCAGCCCCAATTGCTCATGCCAGCAGGGGCTAATGGGAATTCTAGTCCATGAACATCTGAAGCGCCAGAGTTGGACACCGCTGTTGTTGGGTTCTTTGTAAGCACATCCTACTCACAGAAACACAGTGACCTCCTGGACAGGTCTGCCCCTCTGAAAGGTGAATATTCTCTCTCATTGCTCTCTTAGGAGCAGTGACTACTTTCTCCTTTTGTCCCATACCTCACATCCTAAGAATGAGAGTGGCAAATGCCTATAGTTGTGGACATCTTAAAATTCATACAAGTAGAAAGGCAGCTATTGGAAAATTAGAATATCTTTCTGTCACCTTGCACCTGTGGGACTGGGAAAAGAGAGTCTAAGGCACTACTGACTATGTGGATAGATGGGAATGCATCTCATTAGCCTACCTGGATGAGGCCAGCAGCTACCTGTGGCCATCACCATGGATTCCGTCAGAGAAACAGCTGCTGGAACAGCTTTTGACCCTCATGTTCCCATTGGAAGGCCGCGCTGTGGATGTCATCTTCATTGTTTATCTGCCTACATTGTGGATACTGTAGCCTCTGCTGATGTAGTAATTGTCCATAAGATGTCTAATAACTCATATTGACAAAGGTTTCAGAGGCAGACAGCTAGGGCATCCCACCCAGATGGGCTAATGCTGTTGGATGCCTCATCAATCAGAATGCTATCTTTGGAGAGAACATGGAACACTGCACTTGGCATTTGATGCTGTTTCTTCCTGGAGATAAGAAAATTATTCTAACCTATCTTTCTGGGGTAGGGATGGTGATTGCAGCCAGATGGAGCTATCGTTCTGTACTGTATTACCTGATATTCTGTTGGATAATTTATGATTGGGCATCTTCCTTTGGAGAGCCCGGTACAGCACTTAAGAATGGTTCACTCTAATTTGGAGGTTTGATTTTCCACTCCTCCACATGAGTGGTGGACTCTAATCTGGTAAACTGGATTTGTTTCTCTGCTCCTTCACATGGAGCCTGCTGGGTGACCCTGGGCGAGTCACAGTTCTCTCAGAATTCTCTCAGGAGGCAGACAACGGCAAACCACCTTGGAACAAGTTTCCATGGCTGCTTTTGTACTTGCAGTTATTCTCCCTTGGGGCATGTTGTGAAGAGTTTAGTTTCTGGTTATCTGCTTCGCTGTGAGAGTGACGGGACCATTTTTCTAGTCTGGTGCCACTGGGGAATGGGCTGCTGGCAGCTGTGACAGGCAGTGAGAAGGCTGGTGAACAGAGAAGGGAAGGACGCACAAGCAGGTGGGAGGGAGGGATGAGAGCATGAGTGGTTGGTGGTAGGCAGAGGAGGAAGAGAGGGGGTCCCTGGGCACTATCTGTCCTGGGCCTCCCAAAACCTGCACCCGGTCCTGCTCTAAACCCCTGAAATCCTTCTGCCCTTTACTTCTCATCCCATTCACTCTGTGAGCACTTGTATGTTAAGCAGTTTGACCCATACCCTTGCAAAGGAGGGGAAAGGGTGGAAAGCGCCAGAAGGTAAATTGGGGAGGATGGAGCCACATGGTTTCTTTCCCCAACCCTGCTGTTTTCTGAGAGCTGGCACAAAGCAGATCATCTATGTGGCAGCGGCCTGCCAGGTGCTCCGTGCCGCCCTTCACCTTTTCCTTGAGTCAGAACGCAACCTGATCAATGGGAAAGGATATTGAACGAGGCTCCCTTGCCCAGGGAAAAACTACCGATTTGCTGAGCGGTCCTTCAGTGAGCAGCTGCTGACGCTGCAAGAAACGGGCAAAATGCTGGGGAAAAGCAAATACAGAGACAAAGGGTTTGAAATATCGAAGCATGAAGAGCAGGTCAAAAGGGAGGGAAACGGCAGTAATTCTAGCTTTATTTTTTAAAGGGGAACGTGCAGATACTAGTAGGGTCATGAATGATATGTGGACAGTGTGTGCTGGATGACTGATGTCCGGCGAACAAAATACAATTCAGGCAATGAATCTGAATTACAAGAGGTGACCTGGGAAACTTCATTCTGGGGAGACTTTTTGCTGTCTTGCCTCTAGAACACAGGTGTCAAATTCGCGGCCCTCCAGATGTTCATGAACTACAATTCCCATCAGCCCTAGCCAATATAGCCAATGCTCATATTGGGAGGGACTGATGGGAATTGTAGTTCATGACCATCTGGAGGGCCGTGAATTTGACACCCCTGCTCTAGAAGCTTGGCTTGCTCGGACTCGGATGGTCCAAGCAAGCCCAAAAGCTAAGTAGGGTCACCCCTGGGTGGGAGAAAGCAGAGACTTCCAGGGTCACCCTGCAGACAAATGGCAAACCACTTCTTGCATTGGCCTTTATATCCTGCCATATCTCCAAAGACTCAAGGCGGCTTACAGTAAAACACACATAGTAAATACAATAAATCCGCTAAATATATAAGCATTAAAACACCATAAACCTCTAAGTTTTAAAAACAAATACAAACAGATGGTTTCTGAACGTCTCTTGCTTTGAAAATCTTGTGGGGTCACCATAAGTTGGCTGCAACTTGATAGTATGTAAAGTATACCCCCCGCACACACACTTTGGTTTAAGCAGGGGTGGTGGGAGGGACTGTGGATGGAAGAGTTGGGGGGAGTTTTCATCCAGCCTGAAGACTTTCCCTCTTGCCCTCTGACAAAATGTGTAGTGATCGGTTATTGCACTGCATATAGCAGTGATGTTACCTTTCAGTTCTCCTGGAGGCGTAGGCCATCTTGGTGGGTGGTTTCATACCCCTATCTCTGGGAGGCAGGAACTAACTTTTTTCTACTTCCTGTCCTTGGACTCCATCTTAGCCAGTATTCTTTCTGCCTCAAAAATGGGAGAGCAAGGAACTCCAGCCGCTCCTTGATAGACCAGTCAGGAACCTGTGTTTTTGTCTTATTCCATCCCTTTTTCGTTAAGTGTGAGTGAGTGCCTGTTGCCCCATTGCCTTCTGTATTCATCTGAATGAAAGGAGGGTCGGAAAGAAAGTCACTGCAACAACATTGTATAGGCATTCACTTTTGGCCCACTAAGTTCATGTTCGTGGAAACAGTGCTGGATTCCAGGTGGCCTTCTATCACAGTGCTGTATTTTGCCAGAAGCTACTTATTTAAAATATGTTAACTTTTGCAGGTGAAATTAATGTCTGTACTAACAGTTTAACAGATTCTGAACGGACGTGTTAAATAAGGACATGCCAGTGAAATAAAAAGAGAGAGAGTGAGTGTGGTGTAGTGGTTAAGAGCAGCTGGACTCTAATCTGGAGAACTGAGTTTGATTCCCCACTCTTCCACCTGAGCAGTGGACTCTAATCTGGTGAAGCAGATTTGTTTCCCCACTCCTACATTCCTGCGTGGCGACCTTGGGCTAGTCACAGTTCTCTCTGAACTCTCTCAGCCCCACCCATCTCACAAGGGGCCTGTTGTGGAGAGAGGAAAGGAAAAGGAGTTTGTAAGCCACCTTGAGTCTCCTTACAGGAGAGAAAGGCAGGGTATAAATCCAAAATAATAATAATAATCATCATCTTTTGTTCCTTTCATGCTCCTGGCAATCAAACCCCTGCTAATTTCATGTAAGCTGAAACATGGGCTTACACAGGAATCAGACTCGAGTGAGTTTTTATTTGAGTGAGCTGGCCACAGTGGGCAGGGCAGCAACTCCTAGCATGACTCCCACTGGTGGGTTTCCTGGTGATCTCTCTGCTGCTTTCTTCAAGCAGAAAGTCGGCCCAGGCTTTCTTCCCCCCACTGTTACTTCAGAAGATCCGAGGGGCCTCCCATCCATGACCGCAGGTAGCACCAACTCATAAATTGCTGCCTTGGTCTTGTGTTTGGCCACGCACCCCCTCTAGGCCTTCATATCTCTAGTGTTAACTTTGTTCCACTCCACTCCTTCCATACTTACGTGGGACCCTGGGGCCATGTGCCTGAGAGTTGAAGGCGCTCTGGTTATTAGACCTTGAAATAGTTGAGCAACCTTTGGTAAACTGTGTCCTATTTTTCTGTACAACGGTTGAGTCATTTTTCCCAGTAATCCAGGCGGAAGTGCACAGTCGACATCCCTAAGTACGAAATACAAAGGTAAAGAAATTCATTGTACCCAAAAAGTGTGAGTTGTTAGAATACAAAGGGCACATGTGTTTAGTGTGAAATAAAGACTGAAAAAATACTGTGAATGATCACAATAAAATCAAGCTATAAAAGACTAGGTAAGTTGAAAGCCAGTTACCTGGCCTGCCTTGTATAGCCAGAGCTAAGAGTCTCTGTAGGAACTGTAATAATTGCTGTTTTGAAACCTGGCGAAAGCACGGCTTCAGTGCCGGTGGGAAAGGCAGACTATGAATAAAATAGGGGGGGGGGGGGGGCGGTCTTCATCCCAGGAGTTCAGTGGGCTTGTGCAAAATATCATAGCTAATTTGCCCACGTTCCCAAAAAGTGCTGAATCCAAAGATTGAAAATGTCCCTCACGAACTGCTGTTATGAAGTTTCATAACCATAACTTCGTCCCAGTTGAAGTTGAAGCTCACACTTGGCATGCAGTGTGGAAGAGATAATTTTTGTTTGTTTTATACCATGTTGTTTCTCTATCCCAACAATCTGCTATCCGCTATATCTACTTGTGGTTTAGCAGAAAGGGGTGTTTCTTGCTCATTATTGCAATGCCAAATACATTTTTGTTCCTTTTGCAGTTCCCGGCCATTTTTATTCATGTTTTCCTAACTCCAGGAGTTCTTTAACACCTTACAGTCAACATTTTTGGTGACACTGAATACTAGATACTAGTGCAAATTCATAACGTTGTGAATAGGGCTTCCAAACCCAGCCAGTAGTTTTTAGAGTAATTCTGCCATTAATGCTAATTCATAAACTTGAGTGCGTTGACTAGACACACCTGGCTCATTCATTCAGCAAATTCCAGCCGGATTTGAAGTCTAGAAGCCCTCTACTCTTCCTCTTTTTCTTCACTGCTGATGGTGCAGCTGGGAAAGAGGACAAACAGTCCCTCTCCCAAAAGAGTTCGCCCTTGGGAGATTTATTTCTAGGCTGGGTGCTTTGGGGCTGTTGAAATAACTGTTTCTGGAAGGAGCACAGCAGCAATACCTGGTGGTTTCTGGAACCCAGATGTAGTTTGCAGAGGAACTGAGTTGCATCTGTTGCATTATGGATGAGGTTCATAGGCCACAGCCCCACACGGTTAGGAATGCCTCAGGCTTTGGTCGCTGTCCAAAACAAATTGAATGTAATCCCAGTCGTAATGATCACATCTTTTCTAGCGTTTTGTTTAACCATTCCTCCATATTTTGTGGAAGTTTTGAAAACTAGTTTCAAGTTGCCTTCCAGTTCAAGGTGGGATTTTATCAATGGAATGTTTTCCCCATTTTTTGCAGAGTTGCAAAATGCCTTTTCGTTGGGTCTCCGTGACCCTTCCAAGACTCTGATAGGTGATGCTGCTCGCAACCACAGGAAGGTTAACCCTGCCAGAGACATTTTTACTTCTCTGATAGACTGATTCTAGGAAGGAAAGGGAATTCCTCCCTGAGAATGAGCAAGAGGAGGACATAAAGATGCCCGAGTCTGATCGTGGATGTTTCAGACAGGAAGACCACCAGTATTTATCTGAAACACTAGCAGCTCTTAGCTTCAGAGATGCCCTGGGTGAAACAGAGCGGCCTAAGAAAAAGACCAAATCTAGACACAAGGATCATAAATATAGTGGAACCTCGGTTTTCATCGGTTTCGGTTTTCATCAATTTGCAGTAAGGTGCAGGGGTTTGTGGAGAAAAATCACCCAGACAAAGCTGTTGCAGGCCGTGTCTGCAACTTGTTTAATGACACTGTTTTGCCCCATTTCAGACAAATCTTAAAGAGGCATCAGAAACAGACCTCTTTGGACAGCTTTGTTATGGCCCTGACCACCCCCATATATCATTGCAATTTCTACTTTTCCAACCTTTTTATATACTAGGAACTTGTGTGTATGTGCTCTTATGCCTTGCTGTATGTATGCTTTTTAAACCAAATTTATATAAATATTTTAAAACTCAACTTGGACTCTTGCATTACTCTGCGGAACGCTCCTTGCCAAATCCCTTCCCCGTGTACATAGTCTAAAATATCCCCTCCTAGCTGCCTCTCGCATTGCTAAGCTGAGTGCCCATTCCCCTTTGCTATTTTAAAACCATATGTGTGCTGTTACACTCTTAGCAGCTGGTGGCGATTCCCTTTTAATAAATTTATAACCCCTGTTAGGCTAGGTAACAGCTTTCTGGTCCTAGTGTTATTGTTCATTACTGTTTTCAGCATTAAACACTATGTTTATTCACCCAAAAATGTGTTTTTGGTATGTTTTTTTGGAGTCCCTAGAATGGATTAATTGGATTTACATTGATTCCTATGGAAAAGTTTGCCTCGGTTTTCATTGGTTTCAGTTTTCATCGATTCTTTTCGGACGGATTACCAATGAAAACTGAGGTTCCACTGTAGTTTTTCCTTGCACTGATTCAGCAAAAATGATTTTCCCCTTTCAGAATTTTTTGAAAATCAGATGAGAGCAGAATGGCAAAAGCCTCTGGCCATCCCCTGATTCCCAAGTTTTATAAAGAAACTATTCCATGCCACGGTGTGCTAATGACTTTATTCATGTTCCATTGATGGATGGCTCTGCAGACGTCAGGACTAGTGACAGAGGGTGCCGAGGGTCACACCAAGATGCCACTGTCAGAAGGACTGATCAATGCATAATTCATAAATTTGAGTGCGTTGACTAGACACACCTGGCTCATTCATTCAGCAAATTCCAGCTGGATTTGAAGTCTAGAAGCCCTCTACTCTTCCTCTTTTTCTTCACTGCTGATGGTGCAGCTGGGAAAGAGGACAAACAGTCCCTCTCTAATGATCACATCTAGTGACAGAGGGTGCTGAGGGTCACACCAAGATGCCACTGTCAGAAGGACTGATCAATGCACCAAGAAGGGACATGAGACGGTGGGGCCATGACAATTAAAGCATCTGTGGCAGCTTCTATGATTTCCTGAGCATCCATTGTATGGGCAAGAAAGATGGTGCAACTACTTTCTGACTCCAGCCTTAGATTGCAAGAAGGAGCCAATCTCAAGGCAATTGCCTTTGCAGCTGATGTCACACTTGACTCATTGACCTTTTCAGCCAGGGCTCTGGTTTCCACATATCTTTTCCAAGGAGATGAACTCTTTGGGGAGGCTTTTGACAAGATACTTGTAGAGGCAAAAGATAAATCGAAAGCAATGCCACCATTTCTCAGGGGAACAGACAGGAGATTCTTTTCATTCCCAGTGTCTGGTGCCAAAGTTCCATCAAGTATTTCGCAAGAACACCAGGTGTCATTCACGTCAATCGAACAAGAAAAGACCCTTTGAGAAAAGATTTCAACCCAGATGTGACAAACAAGATACTGAACACAAACCCAGCAAAGCGTGATTTCAACATTCCTCCGGTGGGGGAAGGGCATTTGGCCCTCTTCAGAGAAGCATGGACTCTATCCCACACAGACAGCTGGACCATTATGGGACTGTTATGGACACCAGGGGCAACCATGTGTTTGTAACATAGAAAAAGGCCAAGAAAAAAAAAGGACATCCGATAGCAGTTATCTGCAACATGTCTTCCGCCCTATTGACACTATTCTGTCTTATGAGTGTACTGATATCAAACCTGAACACAATCCAATGGGGGAGATTACACTTGAGGACGCTATAGCACAGGGGTCTGCAACCTGTGACTCTCCAGTTGTTCATGGACTACAATTCCCATCAGCCCCGGCCAATTGACCATGCTGACAGGGGCTGATGGGATTTGTAGTCTATGAACATCTGGAGAGCCGCAGGTTGCAGACCCCTTCTATAGCAGCTCATACAGCTATTTCAAATGTGCATCTCCAGGGGACAGAACGTTTCTCATTACAGTGCCTAGAGATGTGAAATGCAGCCTTGCCTGATGGACCAAAATGACAAACGTAACAGAGGGCCAGTGTTACCTAATCCAGTCATGTAATCAACTCATAATGGATTCCAGTTTCTGTGGTGGGACACGACCCTGAATGGGGTACCAGCTCAAGTATTTGGTCAGACCAAGAAACAAAAAATGCCAGTACATCTACTGGAGCTCAGAGCCATATGACTAGCGCTGCTACATTTCCAGAAGACTCTCTACAGGTGTAATGTTTTGGTATGCACTGACAATATTGCAGCCAAAGCTTATGTAGACAGGGCGGATCCAAATCTCAAGCTCTGCACAAAGAAGCACTCCTGATTCTCCAGTGGGCGGAGAGAAACCGAATGTCAGTCATGGCAGAACACATCAGATGTGTGCACAACATACAAGTGGACTGGTTAAATTAACAAACCATCCAACAGGGCAGATGGCAACTGAAAAAGGAGATTTTCGAGGAGATCATGGCCATTGGGCAACAGTGGTGCAGTGGTTAAGAGCAGGTGTACTTAATCTAGAGGAACAGGGTTGATTCCCCGCTCTGTCACCTGAGCTGTGGAGGCTTATCTGGGGAATTCAGATTAGCCTGTGCACTCCCACACACACCAGCAGGGTGACCTTGGTCTAGTCCAGGGGTAGGGAACCTGCGGCTCTCCAGATGTTCAGGAACTACAATTCCCATCAGCCAATTGGCCATGCTGGTAGGGGCTGATGGGAATTGTAGTTCCTGAACATCTGGAGAGCCGCAGGTTCCCTACCCCTGGTCTAGTCACAGTTCTTCTGAGCCCTCTCAGCCCCACCTACCTCACAGGGTGTTTGTTGTGAGAGGGGGAAGGGAAAGGAGTATGTAAACCCCTTTGAGTCTCCTTTCAGGAGAGAAAGGGGAGATATAAATCCTCCTCTTCTTCCTCCTCTTCCTCTTCCTCTTCTTCTTCTTCATCTTCTTCTTCTTGTTCTTCTTCTTGTTCTTCTTCTTGTTCTTCTTGTTCTTGTTCTTCTTGTTCTTCTTCTTCTTCTTGTTCTTCTTGTTCTTCTTGTTGTTGTTGTTGTTGTTGTTGTTGTTCTTCTTCTTCTTCTTCTTCTTCTTCTTCTTCTTCTCTTCTTCTTCTTCTTCTTCTTCTTCTTCTTCTTCTTCTTCTTCTTCTTCTTCTTCTTCTTCTTCTTCTTCTTCTTAATGGAGCATCCCTCGGTGGACTTATTTGCCACCCAGGTGAACACACAACTCAGCAGGTTCTTTATTCGATTCCACAGTCTGTCAGCAGAAGCAGTGTAACATCAGTCTGGCCAAATGGATTGATGTATGCGTTTCCTCCAATATTAGCCATCCGAAAACTTCCCGGAAAGATTCAGGAGCAAAGAGCAGAGGTAATTTTTGCCACATCAACTGTGGTTTTCTACACTACAAAACTAGTGAACTACAAAACATCTTCACATCATCAGATTTTGTAAAGGAGCTATTTCCAAGGATTTAAGCTCAAATACATCGATTCTCTAAATGGCAACTAAAAGCTGTCCTAAATATATTCACAAAACATCCCTTTGAGCCCGTTTGCGACATACCGCTCAAGTGTCTCAGGATGAAGATGATCTTCCTCATCGCTGTCACTTCAACAAGAAGAATATCAGAACTTGGAACATTGTCAGTTGAGTCATCTTTGTGTATCTTCCACAAGGACAAGGTAGTGCTTAGGACTGTTCCAACCTTTGTTCCTCAGGTGACACTACCTTTCATAGTGTCAACCTAAACACTCTAAGGTGTTGTTTGGCATAAGCTCAATGTCAGAACAGCCCTCAAGGCATATATCATCAGAACACAAGATATTGGGAAACCCAAGGCGATGTTTAAATCTGTCTCGTCCCCCAACCTAGGGCACAAAATATGGAATGCTACCATCAGCAAATACCTGAAAGACTGTGTAGTGCAGGCATATGAAGTACAAAACTGGATCCACCAACTGGGATTACAACATATTCCATCAGAAGCACAGCTACCAATGCTACATTAGTCAAGAAAAGATCTGCAATCATCAGTGTTACATTTATCAGACATTACAAGATCAACACTTGCAGCTCTGTAGATGATTCATCTGGGAGAAGAGTTCTTCATCATGATCTAGAGTCTAGACAATGATGACCCACCCAACAAATAGGTACACTTCTGTGGGAGGTCCCAAAGATGTCCTCAAGTTTAAAACTGCTGTTTACCTACCCGTGAAAGGTCCTTCTCTTCTGAGCAAATAAGGACAACTTGCCCTATATTTTCACTCCTCCCTACTTCTTTCTTAACTGTTCGTATCCCCTTATTGACTATTTCGAAGTTTTTGGTGTTTTAACACTGTTGTAAGCTTTAAAATTTGAGGGTTTTTTTTCTTATATGTTGATTTAACTGCTGACTGGAGTCCCAGAACTGAGAAGGAGGAGGGGGATCTCCACAGGAAACAGGAAAGAGAAGAATTCTAGTTCCTACCCCTCTAGCAAGCAGTAGAAATTCCAGTTCCTCTCTATCAAGCAGTAGACATTCCAGTTCCTGCCTCTCTAGCAAGCAGTGGAAATCTTGATGCCTAATAAAGGTTTCTGATCTTTTCTTTTAAAAAAAGCAGCGGAAATCAATTAAAGGTGTCCTCATTTGCTCAGAGAAGAAGTACCTTTCACAGGTAGGTAACAAATGGTCATTCTCCTGCTTTGTCACTTCTTCCCATTGCCCCTTGCCATGTGGACAAGATGAAGTCCCCTGTTAAGGACTTACTGCTGCAGGCCTTGTGTCTCCCCGGTGAGAAGCTGTAAGATGTCATAGCTGCTTTCTGTTTGTCCAGAGCACAGGTGTCAAACTCGCGGCCCTCCAGATGTTATGGACTACTGGCAGGGGATGATGAGAACTGTGCTACATAACATCTGGAGGGCCGCGAGTTTGACACCTGTGGTCCAGAGAATTTATAATCTTCACATAGAAATCTGTCATTCCAGCACAGTTCCTTTCTCCACACTTCTCTTGGATTATTTTGGTATTTATAAATTTGTTAACTTGTTGAATATGGGGTACAGTTCTTTTGTGGCACGATGAGGGCATTTTTCTTTGGGGGATAACTCTCTCCCAAATTGGACAGGGTGGAACATGTTGGAGACTGTAAAGAGAGGGAGGGGCTTTTTACCAATTGTGCTCCTGTTTCAATTAACAAGGAATGTTTTGAGGGTCAACAGGATTTTACTTTGCCATTTCTTTGGCAAACAGCACTCCTAAATGTCAGTCCTGGTAGAAGTACATGGACATGGTTTCAGTCCTCTTGCCATTGGCAAGAGCTCGAAGAGATGGCTCGTGATACATGCATCACTATGCATTCCAAAGACAAGATCGTTCAAATTATGCCAGAGGAGAGTCATACACAAATGTCCCTAGTAGGTTTTTTATTGGTTCCAACAGAGCAATTGCTGGCTTGGTTGGGAGAGTCAGCCAGCAGTCAAGTATTGTTGAATACCACAGGAAAGAGGAACTTTGAGAATGGACACAAGATGGCTGCCAGTCAAGAATTCCTGAATACCACAGGAAAGAGGAACTTTGAGACTGGACACAAGATGGCTGCCATTGGAGGGCTGGGGCCAATAACAAAATGCCAGGGTGTTCCAAGCCAAGCATTTTCTTGCAAGAAGGCAGCTGTTCCTTACTGGGTGCACCTTGCAGAATTCTCCATAGGTTCTTCTAAGGACTCCATGAACTGCAGGAAAGCCATGACCGACTCTTTGCTTTGCACCAAGGCACTCACAAGTTGCCACACTGGGGATCACTGCAGTAGAAATCCCACTTGTGATCAATCTATTGCGAACAAGGCACTGGAGCTTCAGAACAAATCTCAGAACATGAGCTTCAGAACAAATTTCCCATCACAGTTTGTCCAGTCTGTTCTCAGTGGTGCAAGTGGTGGTTTTGAATGTCTCAAGTTGTCTGCCATCACAGGATCAAGTGGTAATGAGCTCTTGTCATGTAAAACTTGTAGGAGGCAGCGCTTCAGGTGACCAACATTTTGCTAAGCAAAATCACTGCTTTATCGTCACTGCCTTCATTAGGAAGGTCGTTCATCTTGCAAACAAACTTCTCTGCTGACTTGCAGGTTTCGTGAT
Organism: Sphaerodactylus townsendi; assembly: GCF_021028975.2. Classification (NCBI taxonomy): domain Eukaryota; kingdom Metazoa; phylum Chordata; class Lepidosauria; order Squamata; family Sphaerodactylidae; genus Sphaerodactylus; species Sphaerodactylus townsendi. The sequence goes on along the minus strand of NC_059431.1, from coordinate 114,633,730 downwards.
AAAGATCAGCTTTTCTTATATTTTTTAAGACCGAGATGTGAGCAGAAGTGCATCCCAGGCTGTTTTTCTGCTTTGCACAGCAATTTGGGAGACTGTATCACCGCCTGCAAAGGGGACTGTATAAAGTGACATATTATGTAGAACTGGGCAACTTGTCTTAGGTACTCTCGAAGACTTTCACGACTGGAATCGACTGTCTGTTGTGGGTTTTCCCGGCTGTGTGGCTGTGGTCTTGTAGTTTTTGCTCCTAATGTTTTGCCCGCATCCATGGCTGGCATTGTCAGAGACATGTCACAGAGAGAAACACATCTAACCGTGACATGCCTCTGGAGATGCTCACCATAGATGTGGGTGAAATTTTAGGAGTGAAAACGACTGGACCACAGCCAACAGAGCCTGGAAAACCCACAACAGTTGGATGGTCTTGGGCTTCACTGATGTGTCTGATTTCATCCCTAACTTTTTTTTTGAGAATAAGAATCCAAATGTCTGGTAGAGTAAAAAAATGTTTTTCCTTCTCTCAAGAATGGGGAAGAATGTGAGCGGCTTTGGTAAGTGACTGCTTCCACGGTCATAGGTGCAACGCTCCTGTTTGGATGCAGGACACATTTATCTTTTTCAGATGGTCCAACCTGTGCAGAGAGCTAGTGTGGTGTAATGGTTAATAACAGTGGACTCTAATCTGGAGAACAGGGTTTGATCCCCCACTCCCACACATGGAGCCTCCTGTGTGATGTTGGGCTAGTCCAGGGGCCTGCAGCCTGCGGCTCTCCAGATGTCCATGGACTACAATTCCCATCAACCCCTGCCAGCGTGGCCAATTGGACTAGTCACTGTTCCCTCCAAACTCTCTCAGCCCACCTATCTCACAAGGTGTCTGTTGCGGGGAGGGGAAAAGAAGACATTTGTAAGCAGCTTTGAGGCTCCTTGTGGTTGAGAAGAGTGGGATATAAATCCAAACTCTTCTTTCTCCGCTCTTCTTTGTTTAAGGGGGCTGGCGAATGTATTGTATTGCGATCTCTTCTTGAAATACTGAGAAATCACATTGAAGCTTCAGCTTATATATATATATATATATGTTTTACAACTGTCTGTCTCAAGCTCAGCGGGGTCAGGGAAACTACCAAGGGAGTCCAGGGTCACTCTGCAGAATGTCTCTTGCCTTGACAACCCTATAGGGTCACCTAAGTCCGCTTTGAGGTGACAGCAAAAACAAATATTGCAAAGGGACACTGTGCTTCCCTGATGATAATAAAAAGAAATGCAAGAAGCAGAACACAAAGGCTTGAGTAGTTGAAGGTAAAGATTGAATCTGTCCCAAATGCACTTCCTGTTTTTGACCTTTGGGTTTTTGACCTTTTGACTTACATAGGAGTCATGTGGCTCTTTTGATTGATGGGAATAGCGAATGTGGCCACCAAGAGAATAGCGAATGTGGCCACCATGAGCCACCAAGTGAGGATCACAGACCTGTGGGGAGAGAAGGCACCTCTGGGGAATGTACCAATACCAAATATTTCTGTGGCTGTGTCACGTGGTCTTGATGTTGACAGTGCAGATTGAGGTGCAAAGCAGACTTAATCTTGTTGTCAGTCAGCCAGAGCCAAGCATGTAACAATTTATTCCACCTTGTTCTTAGGTTGTCAACACTTAGAAATTTAACTCCCCATTCATCTCCCTCCCCCGGTGGTACTAATAGTTTGGACTTGAACATGAATGATTTTAATCTTCGAGAAGATGAGAAAAGTAACTTCAGTATGCTACTGGAGAGCAGCAGTGGCGTAGTGGCTAAGAGCAGGTGCACTCTGATCTGGAGGAACCGGGTTTGATTCCCAGCTCTGCCGCTTGAGTTGTAGAGGCTTATCTGGGGAATTCAGATTAGCCTGCGCACTCCCACACGCCAGCTGGGTGACCTTGGGCTAGTCACAGCTTTTCGGAGCTCTCTCAGCCCCACCCACCTCCCAGGGTGTTTGTTGTGAGGGGGGAAGGGCAAGGAGATTGTAAGACCCTTTGAGTCTCCTACAGGAGAGAAAGGGGGGATATAAATCCAAACTACTCTTCCTCTTCCTCTTCCTCCTCCCCTTCCTCTTCCTCCTCCTCTTCCTCCTCTTCCTCCTCTTCCTCCTCCTCCTCCTCCTCTTCCTCTTCTTCTTCTTCTTCTTCTTCTTCTTCTTCTTCTTCTTCTTCTTCTTCTTCTTCTTCTTCTTCTTCTTCTTCTTCTTCTTCTTCTTCTTCTTCTTCTTCTTCTTCTTCTTCTTCTTCTTCTTCTTCTTCTTCTTCTTCGTTCCTAGGCAGCGATAGCATAAATGTATCAAAACGTGCGCAGGCAGAAACAGTTTTCCCGGCTGAAACCCCGGGTTTCGTGCATCTAGGTAGTAAAATACTTCTTTTAGTAGTCATAGGAAGATACATTTTGTTGAAGGCTTTTGTGACTGGAATCAACTCGTTGTTGTGGATATTCCAAACCATGGCCATGGTCTGATAATTTTTGCTCCTACGATTTCGCCCGTATCTGTGGCTGGCATCTTCAGTGGCATGTCATGGTAAGATGTGTTTCTCTCTGTAGCACAGTGCGGAGTGATTGTCTGTTGGGTATTTGTTTTGTCCACCTCACTGGTGTGTGTGTGTGTGGGGTGGTGGTGGTGGTGAGTGAGACCATTTGCGAGTGTCCGGGCAGAGTTCATTTGCAGTTGTATTCAAATATCTCTGTTTTTTGCCTTTGGTGTTTTTTAATACTGGTAGCCAGGTTTTGTTGATTTTTCAGACACTTTTTCTTTTTCTCGAAACTGTCCTGGTGTTTGTGGATTTCATTGGCTTGCCTGAGTAGTCTGATGTAGCAGCTGTCAGAGTTGTCAAGAATTTGTGTTTTCAATAAGATCATTTGTCCCGCTTGATTTAAACCATGTGCATCTAATGCTGATTTCCCAGGTTGGATTAGTTAGCAATGCCTGCCATGTTCCTTCATTCTTGTCAGAATGCTGCATTTTGTAGTCCTTGTGTGTACTTGTCCACAACTACATGGTATGCAATAGACTTCTGTGGAGGCGGGGGGGAGGTCTCTTTTACTTTGCTGATTGGTCTGAAGACTGTTTGAAGGTTATGTTTTCCCATTCGATCAGTGATACCCTTGATATATGGTAGAAATACTTTCGTGATGGCGGCGGGGGGACGACGACTGGTTTTCTTTTCAGTCTTGCATTTTCTTCTGGTTTTATAGCTTTTCTGATTCCATTGCTGAGTAGCCGTTTGCCTGCAGAACCCAGTCTAAAAAGATACTCTTAAACTAAATGAAAATTAACTGAATAATGGAAGCTGTTAGGGTTACATGTATAGCTCTTCTTAACAAGAGTCTTATTGATCGGCAGAAAAGCGGGTTCTAAATATTTTCAGTAGACAAACATACAACTAGGTAGAACTATATTTTCTCTTTTGACAAGGCAAGGGATATTTCTTTTAAAAAGCCGTTCCCCGTGCTATATTTTTCTGTGTTAACAGTAATTTAAACAAATTGAGGTTCGCAAGGAATTTCAAGAGGGTGAAATTTCAGTTAAATGTGGCTCCCTATAGTACTGAGCTCTGAGGACAGCTGTATGGCATCCTTTTCATCTTGACTCCAGTCTTAGTAGTCAATCATGAGGTTCAGAGCAGGAAAATACTCATATTTGCTGATTCCTAGTGATATGAGTCAGACTTAAGAGTTCTCCCAATGTGAAATAGTTTGGGGGTTTTGTACCTTACACTGTGAGATCTGTTCTTTTTCCTTCTAACTGAAACTCAGCCTCTCAACACTTCCTGGAAATGCAGTCCTCATCAGGCCACTGGAGGAGAGGGCTGTCTGTTGTAACGCATGGAATAATATCTTTCTGCCTAGCTTGGCGGTCCTCCCAAATACATCCTCTTTGCTGTCCTGCAGTTTGCTGCTAGAAGGAAATCAATCTCACATAAATGTCTCCCTTCCCCCAGCAGCACAATAGTGGAACGACTGATTAGCTGTGGGGTTCACTTTCCTCTGAACCAAAGTCATCTCGTACAGGGGTGTCACTCATTTGTCCTAAGGGCCGGATATAACATAAATGTGGCTTGTTGGGGTGGGGGTGGCACTGAGGTGTAGCTAGGGAAAATGGAGCCAGGTGCAAAATCTGAGTTTTGCTGGGGGGCCCCCTTGCTCATTTGTGTTTTTTGTATTTTGTAGTGTTTTTTCAGTTTTTGGCCTGCAGGGTGCGCAGTTTTTAGGCTAGCAGCATAACAATTTCAGTGTGTCTTTAGGAGACGATCCTGATGATACCACCAAGGTTTGGTGAAGCTTGGTACAGGGGATCCAAAGTTATGTATTCTCAAAGGTGTAGCCTCCATCTCCTATTAGCTCCCATTGGAAACAATGAGGAATGGGGGCACCCCCTTTGGGAGTCCTTAACTTTGGACCCCCTGAACCAAACATCACCTAGCTTGGGTGGTATCATCAGGAGAGTCCACTGAAAACTCCCTGAAATTGTGGTGTTGCTAGCCTAAAAACTGCGCCCCTGCAGGCCAAAAACTGGAAAACACTAAAAAATACAAAGAACAAACCTGAAATTTTTGTTGCCCCCCCCCCCCCCCCAGACGGGAGCCCGGTGCGACCCGCACCCCCCGGTCCCCTTGTATCTACGCCTCTGGGGTGGCAGCTGGCCCCAGAACGGCCCTGGGGAGGATGTGCCTGCAGGGGTGGGGCTGAGAGGACTTATCAGGCTGATTGGGAGCGAGGGGGGTTGTCTCAGCCAGCTTGTTGGCCTGATAAGCCCCCTCAAGGGGCCAAATGTGGCCCCTGCGCCCCATGTTTGACTCCTGTGATCTAACATTATACTGTGAATGCCCTGACATTTGAGTTTTTGTAAATAGGAAGTGTTCCTATAACCTTGAACTCAATGGATGTGCAGGGGTATTCTGCCTTTCCTTCTAAGAGTTCGGGGGAAATTGGGTTAAGGAACGTGCAGCTGAGGACAGACATCCTTGACACTAATTGAGACCTGTTGCTGAAGATCATAACCTCAGAGGAGCTCCCTCTGAGATGAAATGGCAGCAACTTGCTCTTCAACTTGCTCTCCTCCTAATTCATTGGTATTAATTCTCTTTCTTTGTTTTTGATGTTGCAGGAGATAAAGATGGCAGTAAAGTGACCACCGTGGTAGCAACTCCTGGACAAGGTCCAGACAGGCCTCAAGAAGTTAGTTACACAGACACCAAGGTGATTGGGAACGGATCTTTTGGTGTTGTATATCAAGCCAAACTCTGTGATTCGGGAGAGCTGGTTGCCATTAAGAAAGTTCTGCAGGACAAGAGATTTAAGGTGAGAGACCTTGTTACATTCACTGAAAGTTGATGTACTCTCCCATCGTTTGTTTGTTCATCGGCTTCTGTCCTCTTAACATTAGTTGCTGATTTATTTTTCACTAGACAGTGCCATCTGCGTGGATATTCTATTGTGTTTTGTAGAAAACATGTAGGAAGAAAGTCCTGATTTGAATACAAAATGCATGATGGTGAGTCATGGAACGGGGGGGAAAAAAAAGAAGGTGTTACTTCTTTATTATCATGTCTGTCAGGAACAAATTACCTTCATTCCGCTTTCCAAGAAATCACAAATAATCCAGAGAGACAGAATTTGCATAAGGGCCTTACAGACAGGCAATTGATTTAAAAATCGTTTATTTTGAATTGCCAACAGAAGAATGATTCAAATGAAGTTTCTCCTTTTTATGTTGAGTAACTCCTATGCATAGTACTTACTTGGTATAACAGTGAAAGCATGTTAAACATCTAAGCACTGCCTTTATACTATGCAATGCTGCATGCTCTTTGTGTATGTCATTTCTTAGTTGCTTAACAGTCCAGGGCTGGGTGGGCGAGGGTGGCTTTTTAAAAGCAAAAATCTCCCATAGTGAGGAATAGAGATTTGCCATGAGAATCATGGCATATCTCCGTCAATGTCTCTGCTGGCGTAAGGGGGCCAGCTGACTAAGATCAGCCCCACACCCTGGCCCGCCCTGGAATGCCCCCGGTCACGCCAGCGCAGCATTTTGCACCAGCAGGCTTGGGCAACGGAGGCAGCTTCTGGATTGGGTGTTATGGAGTCTCATGGTGCCCAGCCGCCCAGGTAGGTTGCCCCTCCCCCAGCGCATTTGCGCCAGCTCCAGAACAGTCCATTGGATACTCACCGTGAAGGGCCCTTCTCCTGGTAGGTTAGGAGAACATCTTCCTGGGTGATTTCCCATCCCAGTCTCAGGGAGGCAGGAAAGGAGCATCAGTGGCGTAGGAGGCTAAGAGCTCGTGCATCTAATCTGGAGGAACCGGGTTTGATTCCCAGCTCTGCCGCCTGAGCTGTGGAGGCTTATCTGGGGAATTCAGATTAGCCTGTACACTCCCACACACGCCAGCTGGGTGACCTTGGGCTAGTCACAGCTCTTCTGAGCTCTCTCAGCCCCATCTACCTCACAGGGTGTTTGTTGTGAGGGGGAAAGGGCAAGGAGATTGTAAGCCCCTTTGAGTTTCCTGCAGGAGAGAAAGGGGGGATATAAATCCAAACTCTTCTTCTTCTTCTTTTATGTCACTTCCTGTCTTGGACTTCAGCAACCATGTTCTCCCCAGCGCTCATGAGTTAGTGGGGCCATTTTACTACAGTGGGCTTAGAGTCAAACAAAGTTCGAAAACATCAACAAAAGAAACTCTCCCACAAAATGCCTGTGGGGGAGATAACCAGGCCCTAAGGGTTACTTAAATATAGGAGGTGTACGATTCTTACCCAGTTAAAGGGAGAGACTGGGTATTACCAGTTGGCCCAGTTGGCTGTGGTCAAGATGGGTTTTTTTTTAATGCCATCAAGTCACATCTGACAAGATCAGACTAGCCTGAGTTATCCAGGTCAGGGCCAAGATCCATTCAGGCCCATGTACGTGAACTGCACAGTGGGTAATTATAAGCACAAAACAGTTGGCATGCAGAGGGTCCCAGGTTCAATTCCTGACAACTCCAGCTAAAAAGACCAGATTGGTGCTGTGAAAGACCTCCACCATATACCTGAAGAGCTGCTGCCTACTATAGTACACAGCACTGACCTAGATGGACCAACAAGTCTGATTCAGAATAAAGCAGTTTCATATGTTCCTTTCTACTGGAGGCGGGGGATATCTTGATAGGGTGTCTTCTTCACCACAATTCGTAAAGGAGGCAGAGGAACTAATTAACGGCAATGCTTGCCTTCTTCCTGTGGGAGAGTCACGCGTCCTTCTAGCCTCAGTATTCCTTCTTTTCCCTCCCAGCCTGGCAAGGAGTGCATGTGTTTGTGCTTAGCTCCTTAAGGATCTAGCACGTAGGAGTCTTGTGTTGAGTTTGTGTGTGTACTTGTTTCTTGGTGTTTTGTGTCACTCCCTCCCCCCGCTTAGTGTGTGAAACGTTTAGGGAAAAGAGGAGTGATTAGGTTAGACACATTCGCGCCTTCTAAAAGCCGCTTCAGGAAGCGAGAAGCTCACTACTTCGATCCCTCGCCGCGACACGCGGTTCCCGCCCAAGATGTCGCATCGCTCTTTCACACACCCCAGGGAGGGATTCGGCCGCTCCGCTGCGGAGGGGACCAGATTGAGCAGGGCAAAAACCATCGCCCTCACGGAGGCTCCAGCAGAGGACCTCCATAAGAAGAAGAAAGCAGCCGGCAAGGACGGGACCGCGCCCGTGAGCAAGCGGCCGCGCGGCCCTGCAACAGGTGGGAGCTTGGTGCCTTCCGAGGGCGCAGCCGTTAGCGGCGGCTCCGACACCGGTTCCTCCTACCCCATGCGGGATTCGGAGTCCCCGGTGCTCCCCCCCGGCCAAGAAGAACCTGAAGCCCCAGTCCAGGCAACGACCTCATCGACAAGGCAAGAGCCGGGCCCCCGGGGGGGAGGGGGCGGAGTCCACAGGCCCCAGTTCTCAGCCAGCAACCGCGGCAACGGCAGTCGCGGCCTGGCACAACGCGCCGCCAGAAGAGTTCGCGCGCTTTTTGGCTGAACAAATAGACAAGGCCCTGGAGGCCAGGGAGAGGCGCGCCGCCCCGGCACAGGCAGGCCGCAGTAAAACGGCAGCCACGACCAGCCAAAGAGAGGCGGGGGGAAGGCGCCAGTACAGGAATCCCATTGAGTTCCCGGAGGAGGAGGAGGAGAACTCCTCCGAGGACGAAGAAGGGACAGGGGAGGAAAGGTTCTCTGACGCAGAGGAAACGGCCATAGAGGCTACAGAGCAGTCCCCAAAATTCTTTAAATTAGAGGACCTCCAACTACTGATCACGAAGTCCATTTCAGCTTTGGACCTGCAAGATCAGGAGGGGGCAGAAGACCCCCCAGCAGACCCTGACTCTGACATTGTTCCAGCAAAGCCCATTAAGGGCTTCCCAAAAGGCAAACTAGACTACTTCCCTCCAGACCAAGAAGGGGCAAAGTTTTTTCCGATCCCGGAATACTTCGTGGGGCGCATTAGAAGAGAATGGCTTAAACCAGCAGCGCACAAAACGCTCCCACCTTCGTACAAAAAGACATACCTGGTCCCTCCCCAATTCCATACAATGTTACAGGCACCAGCCATAGACGAGCCGGTGGCAGCTCTCCACTCAGGGGACCTGGTCGTCAAGGAAGGAGAGGGAAATATTAGAGATTCGCTAGATAGAAGGTCGGAGGCAGCCCTCCGAAAGGCACATGAGTGGATGGCCGCAGCCATTAAGGCCCTCACTCCGGCCTCCACGGTCTCCAGAGCCAGCATGGCGTGGCTCAAGAGGATCCTGGAAAGGATCCCTGCTATGGACTCTGCCACCAGAGAGGGAGTGGAGCGAGTTCTCCTGGCTTCTGCCTTTATAGCGGATGCCACGCTGGATGCCATCGCTCTTATAGCCAGGGCCATGGCGTCCACCATGATCGCCAGGCGAAACGCGTGGCTCCGACCCTGGCAAGCGGATGCTTGGTCAAAAAACGTGGTGGCGGCCTACTCCTATTTTGGAGAGGCTTTATTTGGCAAACATCTAGACCGGGTACTAGTCGAAACCAAGGACAAAAAGAAGGCAATGCCCAAATCGGTGAGACAGGAGAAAAGCAACACCAACTCCAGAACCACGTTTCGCTCCAACAGAGTGCTCCCCAGATACTCCGGAGAGTCCTCAAAACCAAGCTGGCAGCAGCAGCAACGCCAACAGAGCTCCTTTCGGAACAAAAACTTCCAAAAACAACATAACAAACAGGGAAAACCATTCAAGCCAGACTTCAAAAAACAATGACTACCTAGACCCCACAATCGGGGGACGTCTATCCAGGTTCAAGTCAGCCTGGCAGGGCCCCCATATAGACAGGTGGGCCAGGGAGGTAGTTCAAGAAGGCTATGTGATAGAGTTTGCAAAGTTTCCAAAACCACAGTTCATACCATCTCCATTGGCGCCACGGCCGGCCAAGGCCCTCCTAACCCTCCAGGCAGTGGATCACCTTTTAAACATCCAGGCAATAGAGCCAGTGCCACTGCAGGAGAGGTTCTTAGGCACATATTCACACTTTTTTACAGTCCCCAAACGAAATGGGGACTGCAGAGCAGTGCTGAATCTAAGGACAGTCAACAAATCAATTCGATTGCCGAGGTTCCGTATGGAAACTCTCCGAACTATATCTGCGGCCCTGCAGCACAACGAATTCTTGACCTCCCTAGACCTACGGGAAGCGTACTTGCACATCCCGATCCACCAGGCCCATCGAAAGTTCCTGAGATTTGCGGTGGGCCGGCAACACTTCCAATACAAAGCGCTCCCATTTGGACTGGCCACGGCCCCCAGAACGTTCTCAAAGATACTTCTAGGCCCGATAATTCGTCTGAGAGAGGAGGGAATCCACATCCATCCCTACTTAGACGACCTGTTAATCAGGTCCAGCTCCAGACAACAAGGCGTAATCGATGTCACCAGAGTGCAGAACACACTACAAGCGCACGGGTTCATGGTCAACCTCGAAAAGAGCTCAATCGAACCAAAAAGAAGGATCGAGCACCTGGGAGCCATCCTGGACACGGCAAAGGACTCACTGTTCATTCCCGAAGAAAAGATCCAGAGAATCCAGCAAGTAACCTCAGCCTTGTTAACCGCCAGGCAACCGTTGCTGCTCAAGGCAGCCAGCCTCCTGGGACTTTTCATATCAGTGATGGACCTGAATCAGTGGGCCCGATTCCACGCCAGGCCACTGCAACACCTCCTGCGCAGATTTCAATGGGACATAATCCAAAAGCGGGACAAAAATATCGTCATCCCAAACTCAGTCCGCAACAGTCTCCGATGGTGGCTAATCAAGAGGAACCTACAGAAGGGCAAGCGCTACCTACACGGGGAGCGTCCCCAGGTCTTCACAGATGCCAGCCTGCAGGGATGGGGATCCACCCTCGGCCAACAATACGTACAGGGAAGATGGGAGGAAAAAGAGACAAAACTCGCCATCAACATACTGGAAACCAGAGCCATAGCTCTGGCCTTAAGACACTTCCAAAAGGATCTACAACGACAACACGTCATTATCAGGACCGACAACGTGACGGCCAAAATGTATGTCAACAACCAGGGGGGCTCAAGGTCCCCAAGGTTGCATCAAGAAGTGGAAAAGATCTTGTCCTGGGCAGAGAAAAACCTGCTGTCGCTGGAAGCGCAACACATCAAGGGAAAGCTAAACAACCAAGCAGACTGGTTGAGCAGACAGCAGATACAAGAAGGGGAATGGCAGCTGAACCCACGAGTATTCCGCCTGATCTGCAAAACCTTCGGAACTCCAGAAGTGGACCTCCTAGCCTCGCCGGAGAATGCCCAGACAGCCAGGTTCTTTTCGAGGTTCTTCCAGCCGACGGCGGAGGAAACAGATGCGATGACGGTGAAGTGGCCGCCGGGCCTGCTATACGCATTCCCACCATTCCCATTAATCCCACGCCTCCTGAGGAAGATCATCTTGGAGCAGGCAACAGTCATCCTGGTGGCACCAAGATGGCCACGGAGGCCATGGTTTTCCACCATCCAGGGGCTAGCCAGCGGACAGCCTCTGACACTACCAACAGCCCCAGACTTGCTAATACAAGGTCCGCTATTTCACCCCGATCTAACGTGGCTTTGCTTGACCGCGTGGCGTGTGAAAGGAAACGACTAGTGCAAAAAGGCTACTCCGAAAGGGTCACCAACACCATCATGGGCGCACGGAAGAAATCCACTATTAACATTTACAATGCCTCGTGGAGAACCTTCGCACGCTGGGCCGAAGTCAGAGATATAGACCCGGAGAAACCGGCAATCAAAGACATCCTAGAATTCCTACAGAAAGGATTTGATCTGGGCCTGCGAAGCGCTACGTTGAGACGGCAACTGGCAGCACTTTCCACGGTGTGCACGCCTATCAAGGGCAACACCATTGCCAAACACCCTGACGTGAGGCGGTTCCTTAGAGGAGTGACTCTCAAGCAACCTCCGGTAATCCACAGGTTCCCCACCTGGCGATTACATGCAGTCTTGGTCGCACTAACGAAGCCACCTTTCGAACCCATTCAATCGATACCGCTGCGCTGGGTGAGAATGAAAACTCTGTTCCTACTGGCCATCACATCAGCCAGACGCCAGACGTGATCCGGAACTGCAAGCTCTAATGGCCGCCCAACAGAAAATTCTGTATTTTCCACTCAGACAGGGTGACCCTTAGACTGGACCCGACGTTCAGCCCAAAAATTCATTCGACATTTCATTTAAAACAGGAAATATCAGTCCCGTCATTCCTGCCTAACCCAAACCATCCCAAGGAGAAGCTCTGGCACACCCTGGATGTGTGGCGGGCGCTCAAAGCCTTTCTGATCAGATCAGAGCCCCTTAGGAAAACGGAACCGCTGTTCATCAATGTAAGCCCTCCCAACGTGGGCTTACCTATGTCAAAAGCAGCCATCAGCACCACGCTCAAGGCTACGATTATTGAGGCATACAAAGCACAATCACTGCCCATTCCGTCAGGGGTGACAGCCCATTCCATTAGGAGCGCGGCCGCCAACGCGGCCTTCCGAAATTACGCGACAGTGGAGGAGATCTGCAAAGCCGCCACCTGGTCGTCAATCTCATCGTTTGTAAGACATTACGAACTGAACTCCATGGCCGCCTCCGAAGTAGCCTTCGGAAGAAGGGTATTGGAGAATATCATTGGGGACTGATGCTTCCCACCCTACTTTTGGGGACACTGCTCAGGGAGGCCCCAATCAAGATATCCCCCGCCTCCAGTAGAAGGGTCCATTGAATACTTACTGTGAAGGGCCTTTCTACTGGACGGCAGGGGGATATCTTGGCCCTCCCTGGGGGGCTATCAGTCCCCAATGTTAATGCTCTAGTTTAGGTCAGGTTACCGGGGAGCAACTGTTAGTTTATTGTTGATCTGTTCGATGTTCTTGTTTGTCTTCCTGTGGTCCCTGTCATGTGACTGCTTGGCCAAAAAATGGATACTGAGGCTAGAAGGAGTCGTGACCTCACAGGAAGAAGGCGTTACTTCGTTAATTAGTTCCTGCCTCCTTGCAATTGGTGAAGAAGACACCCTATCAAGATATCCCCCTGCCGTCCAGTAGAAAGGCCCTTCACAGTAAGTATTCAATGGACCCTTCTGATATTTATGACCTCTCTTGGTACTCTGTTGTCTAATATGTGGCAAAAAGTCTACCGTATATACTCGAGTGTAAGCCGACCGGAATATAAGCTGAGGCACCTAATTTTACCACAAAAAATTTGTTGACTTGAATAGAAGCCTAGGGTTGGAAATGCAGCCTAGAGTGGGAAATCCAGCATTCAACATATAGCAAATTACCAGCTCCTGGCGAGAAACCACACACTGTATATACTCGAGCATAAGCCGACCGAATATAAGCCGAGGCACCTAATTTTACCACTGGGAAAACTTATTGACTCGAGTATAAACCGAGGGGGGCTTTTTCAACATTAAAAATGTGCTGAAATAGTCAGCTTATATCTTCAGAGGTGTATCACAGAGGGAAGTCTTACACAATGCGTAACAGACTTCCCTCTGTGATACACCTCTGAAGATACCAGCCACAGATGCAGGCGAAACGTTACGAACAAGATCCACCAGACCATGGCCACGCAGCCTGGAAAACCCACCACAACCAGTTGAATCCGGCCGTGAAAGCCTTTGACAAGATATTAGGCACCTTGTTAAAGAAGTAGAAGGAAGTTAGAGCTCAAAACATGCTTGAAGGGCTGATCCGTGGCTCCCTCAAGGCCCATATTTTGGGATTGTAGACACTGTTGATGAGAATGGAGAGATTAAAATCTTAAGTATATTAAGAGTTGGAACAAAACATTATTTTTAGAGTTGACAAAAGATCTTTGGGAATGGTTATGGGCATATGTCTCGGCCACTTATTTCAGCTGAGTCGAGAGAAAATGTTGTAAAAATTGTGTACAGTTGTCCCTTTGACATCACAGGGGTTAGGGGTGTGGCACCCCCCCCCCCCAAAAAAATATCTGGAAAGAGCTGCAAAGATCACTGAGAGAGCAGTACGTTATGTCACATGAGAGATTGCTGCAAACATGCTTTGAACCATAGTTCTTTGACTACAAATTTAATTATAAGAGAAAAAATATGTAGCTGTTCATTTATTTTATTAAACAGCTAAGTCATTAAAATTCCCATTTACAGTGCTTTCTCATGCCAACCCGCGATTGGGAAAGCCTCTGTGTGGAAGGGACAACTGTATTACAGATCCCTTACGCTGTGCAGATTGTCTTGGGACTTGTCCAAGATTTACGTTGCAGGTGATATGCAGCTCATGCCAAATTAATACATGTTCTTAGGAGCTTTCTGAAATAGAATCCTCTTGGTACCCGATCTTTTCCCACTATTTGAGAATTAACAGGCTGTGCTTTACCAGTCGATCCTGCGACTGCTTTATTCTATTGCATTCAATATTGTGTTCCTACATCAGATGCAGTGCTTTTCAGGAATTTGCTAACTGCCACAAGACAATGTGTGTGGCGTCTCTCTGGAAATCCTTTGTGGCTCCCAATATTAATGAACGGATTAGGAGAGTGTGGGAAATCACTCTCATGTTTATAATGCCATATCTGACTAGAACACAGATGTCAAACTCGCGGCCCTCCAGATGTTATGCATGCTGGCAGGGGATCATGGGAACTGTAGTCCATAACATCTGGAGGGCCACGAGTTTGACACCTATGTCTTAACAGCAGGGGCGTACCTAGGCGAACTTGAGCCCTGGGCAAAACCTGAGTTTGATGCCCCCCCCCATGGGTGGCCACCCTCCCCCACCATGACCAAACAATGATTTTTTTCCACCAGGTCGTTTCAAAGTCACCATCACATTATAGAACATCCCCCAACTCACAAATCTGAACATAGTAATGGGCCATGCCACACAGCTGAAATGATATTTGGAAAACATTTTCAAAATGGTTTCAAAATGTTTTATTACTGCTATGAAAACATTTTATGGTGTTGTATCCAGTCCCCACAATTGGGGGAAACAGCATCACTTTCAATGTTATTTAAACTGGGGGGGCCCAGATTCTCCCTTTAAGGTGGATTTAAAAGGAGAATCTGGGCTCCCTAGTTTAAACAAGTGATGCTGGAATCCACCCCCAAACAGCATCATTTTAAATGGTGTTTAAACTGGGGACCTCAGATTCTCCCTTTAAATCCATGCCGAAGGGGGTAGATTTAATAACAACAACAACAACAACAACAACAACCTTTATTAGGCACTGAGAGAATAAAAGAAAGAAAGAAAACAAGCATTGGTGGGAAGGGAGTGAATTTAAAAAGAGAATCTGGGGAAATTTAGGGGGTGCCTGTTGTCAGGGGTGCAATTATTAAGATAGCAGCACCAAAATTTCAGAGTATCTTCGTGAGACCCTACTGATGATACCACTCAGATTTGGTGAAGTCTGGTTCAGGGGGTCCAAAGGTATGGACCCTCAAAGGTGTAGCCCCCATCTCCTATTAGCTCCCATTGGAAACAATGGGGGATGGGGGCACTCCCTTTGGGAGTCCATAACTTTGGACTCCCTAAACCAAACCTCACCAAACCTGGGTGATATCATCAGGAGAGTCTCCCCAAAAATCCCTGAAATTTTGGTGCTGCTAGCCTAAAATCTGCGTCCCCTGCAGGCCAAAAACGGAAAAACACTGAAAATACAAAATCCCTCACAAACCTGCAATTTTGTCGCCCACCACAAGGTGGCGCCCAGGGCAGCTGCCCACTTTGCCCAATGGGAGGTACGCCTCTGCTTAACAGCTCACTGGCAGTGGCCAGAGAGGGCAACCTTGCCTGGTACATCTTTCGATAATAAACAGGCCTGACATAAAACTATTACTAATAATCTGGCTTTAGCACATCCATATTTAATCAGCACTCAGTGCCTCCTGAAGACATCGAGCACATTCAGTTCTTATAAAGGCTGTTTTTTAGAACTCCTTTCTTTCTAAACCAAGACAAGTGATTTTTTTTTGGGGGGGGGAGTTGTGTGTGCATTCCTGGGGACTCTGCCTTGTTAAGAAACAAACATCCACCTTGTCTGTTGATGGACGTGTTTTCCAGCTTTGCTGATAGGAACTTGATCTAAAATACAAGGAAATTGGAGCCAAACATTCTGAAATAGTCTAGGGCAGGGGTCGGCAACCTTTACCACCCAAAGAGCCATTTGGACCCGTTTTCCATGGCTCCGAAGATCTACCGAGCCGGAGAGGCGGCTCCCACAGTGCCACCTCCGGTTCGGCCCCTCAACTTTCCTTCCAGCGCTGGGAGGCGGAGGTGCCGGGCAGGGAAACCCCCTCTGCCCGACGGAGCAGGCAGGCCTGCTCTGTGGGGCAGAGGGGGGATGGCAACTGCGGCCTGCCCGGTGCCTCTTGCGCTGCAGGAGGCAGCGGCGCCGGGCAGGGAAACTCTGTGGGGCAGAGGGGGGATGGCGGCTGTGGGGATGGCAGAGGGGGATGGCGGCTGCTCTGGAGAGACACGCCCACGCTACCCTCTGACCTCCAGGGGTCAGATGGCAGCATGGATGTGTCCCTCCAGCTCTCCAGAGCAGCGCTGGAAGGAGAGGTGACTGGAGGGGATGCGAAAAGCGGCACCGTCATGCACGGAGCTGCCTCCAGTTCGGCCCCTCCACTCACCTTTCCTTCCAGCGCTGCTCTGGAGGGCTGGAGGGACACGCCCACACTACCCTCCGACCTCCAGGCAACGCGGAGCCGCGATTTAAGGTTGAAAGAGCCGCAGGTTGCAGACCCCTGTTCTAGGGAAATGTGGTGGGAAATGTTCAGCTACATCTTTAAAAAAATACTCAGACTGTTGCTGGTAATGGGGTACAGTTGACAGCTTGGCCTTTCCTTTCTTTGTTAATTGGGTTTTAATTGGATTAAGTGTTTAGTATAGTGAAATGCCATTGGAGGAGGGTGTCAGAGAGAATTCACACGCAAAGGATCCTTTTTCTTTCATTTCTGATTTGGGAGGCAACAGGGTTGGTTCGTTGTGGAGGCAGAAATAGACACAAATGATTTTGATTGCAAGCCAGCGCGTTGGCATTCGTAGAACAAGAGTTGTAATGCTTGGGATCTGACTGAACCAGTTGTCAGGTAGCGCGCCTGACATTAAACGGGGATCTGTTCCTGCAGTGGTAATCTGCTCCCCTGAATCGCAGCTTCCTACCACCTTTGTAACCTGGGGTATGTAGATTTAGCCCAAGTGCCAGTGGGGATGATAGCCGTTCCTGTCAGCTGGAGAACAAACGATCACCTCATTCCTGTTTTGTAATGCTTTGCTTTGAAGTTTCTGGGGACGGAAGGGGGGCCCTTTGAGGCATTAAAAGGGGTGCTAGAGGGACCAGTGTTTAGAACTGGCTTCTTCTAGGGCAGTGGTGGCGAACCTTTGGCACTCCAGATGTTATGGACTACAATTCCCATCAGCCCCTGTTATCATGGCCAATTGGCATGCTGGTAGGGGCTGATGGGAATTGTAGTCCATAACATCTGGAGTGCCAAAGGTTCGCCACCACGGTTCTAGGGCCACGCCGCTGTCTGACAATAAAAGACTTCCGATTGTAATCGCTGAGTCCGGTATTGGTCCTGATCCAGGGCTTGACACCAGTTACCAAGCGAGCATCTCCGTTCAGTAGTAAAGTCAGCTGTAGCCTCTCTCCACAATTTCTCCTGTGCTTTTGACTGAACTGTAAAGTGAGATGCGTAACACACATACTGTACTCCACGGCTCATGTTTTATAAGCTTTCTAGGAAGCAAAATATAGGTTAACAATGCTTAAGATGGTTTTCAGACCCTCTCTACTCCAAACCTGCATATATTACCGTTCTGCTTTTCGAAGCGACTCAATAATACATCTGCCATGACTCAATAATGCATCTTGTCATGACCTCTATTAGGACATCCTTCATGAAAACGGTGACTCTGATGTAGGGAAATGCCTGAAATTTTCTGTAATGGGAGCAGATCCAAAATTTGTTCAGTTAGAGTCTGGTAGCACCTTAAATGCAAACAAGAGTTTCAGCATAGAAGCTTTCAAGAATCAAAACTCATTGTGTTTGATTATCAACAATTTATTCTCCAAATCTCTTGTTGGTCTCTAAGGTCCCGCCGGACTCAAATCTTGTTGTTCTACTGCAGACTCACATCTGCCCTCTGGAAAAATTTGTTGCGTTGGTCAACCCAGGTTTATCTCCAGCAGCCCTTTCACTGCTTTTTCATCAAACCCCCCACCCCCACCCCCGGCCAATCAGTTTCCTATTCCTAGTGTATTCAAGGAAATTCTTATTGTAATGTTTTTAATATGTTTCTTCTGATCTCATTTCATCTGCCTTATCCCCTCACATTGGTTTGGCCATAGTAATCTCCGGCCACCTTGTTTGGGGAAGACTTCCGCAGGTTAAATAAAGCACCATGTTTTGGAACCCATGACCTTGGTGAGTTCCGCAGGGCCTGCAAGACGGAGCTATTCCACCGGGCTTTTGGGGGGGCCGGCCGTGGTTCTGCCGCCCCCCACTGAAACTGAGGCTGCCGGTTTCCATCTTTTATTACGGTTGGGCCTGATTTATAGATTCCATTGCGGGCCCGGCCTATTCCCTCCCTTTCTTTTTAGCCTTAGATCGGGCGCCTGTTTTTAAACAACTTTTGTTTATAAAAACCTTGGTTGTCTCAATTTATAGCTCTTTGCTGTTTGAAATCACTGCATAGGTTTTAATGAGTTCAGTGTTTTATGTCGCTGATTTTATGCTGTTGATTGCTGTTCGGTAGAACAGCCGTATTGTGAGCCACCTCGAGCCCTTCGGGGATGAGGCGGCCTATAAGTTCAATAAATAAATAAATAAATAAATAAATAAAATGAAGGCTGTACTTAATTCACATAGAGCAGGGGTGACCAGAGCTGTGCCCGTGGGTGCCGTGGCACTTACCAATACCTTTACCGGTGCCCAACAAGTGGTTTTAGCAAGTGAGGGTGCAGATTTTTTTAAAAAATGTTGCTTTGGCATCAGCCGCCATTCAAGCGAAAGGATCTTCACTATGTAAATGAAGGTGAGCTGTGTCAGCCATTTTGTTCTGGCTCTGCCTCCTGTGGCAGCCATTTTATGACTGTGCTCACCACAGTGTGTCAGAATTCCATAATTGCCTCCAGGCTCAAAAAGGTTGGGGACCCCAGGGGTATACAGCATTGTGAACACTATCAACATTGGGAAGTATGCCTGTGCAGTCCTACAAGGAAGATTTGCTAACAACATTGGGAAGTGTGCCTACGCAGTCCTACAGCGTGCTAACATGGTGTAGTGGTTAAGAGCAAGTGGATTCTAATCTGGAGAACTGGGTTTGATTCCCCACTCTTCCACCTAAGTGATAGAGGCTTATCTGGTGAACCAGATGTGTTCCCGCACTCCTACATTCCTGCTGGGTGACCTTGAGCTTGTCACAGTTCTTCAGAAATCTCTCAGTTCCACCTACTTCACAAGGTGTCTGTGGTGGGGAGAGGAAGGGAAAGGAGCTTGTAGGCTACCGTAAGACTCCTTACAGGAGAGAAAGGTGGGATAAATCCAAACTCCTCCTCTTCTGTTTCTGCTTCTCCTCCTCCTTCTTCTCCTTCTCCTTCCTTCTTCTACAACAAGGGTCTGCAACCTGCGGCTCTCCAGATGTTCATGAACTACAATTCCCATCAGCCCCTGCCAACATGGCCAACTGGCCATGCTGACAGGGGCTGATGGGAATTGTAGTTCATGAACATCTGGAGAGCCGCAGGTTGCAGACCCCTGTTCTACAAGAAAGATTCACGCTGCCCAGCAGGAGGTCAAAAGTCCAGGTATCTCCAAAGTAGCATTCTCAGAAATGAGTCCTTGCACAGGGGTCAGCCAGACAGACAGTTATTAGTGGTCTCAGTAAGTGTATGAAATGATTCCGCTGAAAGGAATGGGTTAGTTTTGTTGGGCGCTGGAGAACTTGTTCAAAAGGCACCAGCTTCACAAGAACTGTGCGGAGCCTGAGAGGTGCTTTTTAATATCAGAGAAGTCACAGAGCAGGTTTTTAAGTGACTTCTGGGGGAAAGGTAACAGGAGCTGGAGAGCGTCTGATTCAGCACGACTCATCGCTAGGGGATGAAGGGTTAACCACCCAGGCAGTTTAGATGGCCACCTGATTATGAAAACTGTTTAAAGGGGACCAGAGGGCTCTAGAGGAAAGGGTCCCTGCCAAAGACCCTTGGGGAAGGAAGCAGCTGTAGATTTTGTTGGCGTGCAAATGCTAGAAGCCTTGGATCTGTGATGCAAGAACTGAAGTGCTTGTGTTCAGAGAACATAAGGGGTATTTCAGAAACCTGGCGGGACAAGGAAAATCCATGAGATATGACTATCCTGGGGCCCTGACCTGGATCCCGCTAAGAGGGTCAGCCCTGGTTTTTACTTGGATGAGAGACCACCAAGGATGATCAGGGTCACTATGCAGGGTAAGGCAATGGCAAATCACCTCTGTTAGTTTGTTGCCTTGAAAACCCAATGGGGTCACCATAAGTCAACTGTGTGTGTGTGTGTGTTTCTTTATCTCCAAGAAAGTTCAGAGTCCCATACACTAAAATGCTTAAGAGGGCAGGACTTCCCAACCAAACTGCTATGGGTGGAAATACCAAGACCCAAAGGTAATTTGTGATTCTTTAATTTTATGAAATATTATGGAATATTTAATATTATGAAAGCGGATTAAAGCTCTTCAGGTGACCTTTACATGAGAAAGAAATAAGCCAGATCACCCAAGGAGAGAGTTGAGCAACAATACGTGACTTCAGCTAACTTCACTGCCTGAGTAATTGTGTGTTCAGATCATGATATCCAACAGTGTGATATACTCCAAACCGGAAGCAGAGGGGCTCCCGAACTACTGTTTCGCCATCTTTACTTGGCACCTGGGTCCCAAGTTTCTTGCAGCCATTTTAGCTTCATGCTCAGTGGTACATAAAATCATCTATGTTCTTTCTTATGACAACCTGCCTGTTACGTGTATGTGTGTTTTGCTGTCAAGTCACAATTGACTTATGGAGACCCTGGTTTGCAAGGGAAGAAATGTTTAGAGGTGGTTTGCCATTGCCTGCCTGTGATTAGCGACCCCTGGTATTCCTTGGAAGTCTGCCATCCGAATGCTTGCCATGGTTGAGGCTGAAAGTGAGTCACTGACCTAAGGTCACCCAGCAGGTTTCCAGAGCAGGGTGGAGATTCAGACCTGGATTTCCCAGATCCCAGACTGGCGGGTAAGAAAATAAAACATGGCAGTATATGTTATGTTTTTGTCCCTGGAAACGTTAACGTCGCTCTTAGTTTTATTGTGTTTTTATTGCTGTTTGGGTAGCTTTTGTTATATTGTCGATGGCCTTTGGCCTTATACAGAACATTTTACCTACTTACGCCAAACCATTGGGGGCCATCTTCAAGGTACTGGTTTTGACCTTTAAGGCCATTAGCGGCATTGGGCCTACATATCTGAAGAACTGCATCTCCCTATACTACCCTGTTAGGTCCCTCCGCTTGTCGGAGGATCGCCTACTGGAGATCCCTGGCCCACAGAAGATCCAGCTGGCCTCTACAAGGGCCAGGGCCTTTACAGTCCTGGCCCCCACCTGGTGGAACAGGCTCCCTAAAGAGATCCGGGCCCTGCAGGACCTTCAGAGCTTCCACAGGGCCTGTAAAATGGCCCTGTTCCACCAGGCTTTTGGCCAGCCGGGTTAGCTAGTGGACCCTCGTACCACCTAGGCCTCCTGTGGGTGTGGAGGGGGATGGAAGGGTATAAGTTGCCTCGGGTGTTTGTATAAGTTGTTATACTGAGAATTTTAAACTGGTTTTACTGATTTTATTGGAATTATTGGAATTGATGTGCTCCGCCCTGAGCCCTTTGGGGGAGGGTGGTATGAAAGTGTAATATCTCTCTCTCTCTCTCTCTCTCTCTCTCTATCATTTCTCTAACTATCTATCTATCTATCTATCTATCTATCTATCTATCTATCTATCTATCTATCTATCTATCTATCTATCTATCTATCTATCTATCTATCTATCTATCTATCTATCATCTCTCTCTCTCTCCATCTTCAATGAAATACCACTGACTCACTTGGACTCCATCAACAGAACTCAAAACCACCGCCACACACATGAAATTTGGCACACCCACCCTTATGTACTCCAGGTGCTCACTAAGAAAGGGATTCCCAAAATATTCAATTTCCACCTCAATTTATTACCTATTTACTGTTTTAACTGCTCATCTCTAGCCATCTGAGTGAACATTATAACGGCAAACCAACCGCTCAGTCCACAGACATGCTGCATGAACATTCTAAGGGTGACAGTTAAACACACCAGCTTCATGTCCTTCACTAACTGCACTCTACCACCGCTCTCCACAACGCATGTGAACCTATTTGAAAACCCCATCAGTCCACAGACAGACTGTGAGGAAATATGCTGCATTTCACTCCAAAGTTCATAAACAGGCTGCAAAAGTATGCTGAATGTCACCCCTAATTTAACAGACAGGCTGTGAAAAGTACTCCTCCACCCACCCTCATCGTTAACAATCGCTACAGCCAAATACTATCAAAACAGATTACAAAACCACACTATCACCTTGGACTACTAAACATTTGTCGGGTTTGCATAATGGACATCAGATTGATTACTGCGGAGACAAGTTTATTGCTCGGCCTCTGATCGCTCTGTGCTTGGTGTCGTGCTCTGAAGTGGCGGGATGAGTCCCCAGGAATGTGCTGCAGTGGCAGTACAGTCCAGCTCCCTGCCCTTCAACCCTACCCTAAACCTCTTCACAGCCTTCTCACTGATCAGCATCCAATGGCAGAACACTTCCTTTCTGCATCCCGAAAATACAACGGCTGCTTCCAAATGATGTCTTTTGGAGCCCACCAGGTGAAAGAGAGCAATAACACATTGCATTAGAAAAAGACAACTACAGGAAGCTGCTGCAAAATATGCAAAAACAAACCCATCAGTCCACAGACAGGCTGTGAGGAAGTATGCTGCATGTCATCCCAAAGTTCACAAACAGGGTGTAAAAAAGTATGCTGAATGTCACCCCAAAATTCATAGAGAGCCTGTGATGAAGTATGCATAGCGAAGCACGGGTGCCCTGCTAGTGTGTGTATGTGTGTGTATAAATATGCAGTATTCTGTGAAATACTCTTGCTATCCTATATCTGCAAGATGGTTTTCTATTTCATGACTGATTTTTGTGTTTTAATTTAAAACGAAGATGTTGGTTGAAAATTATAACAATGAGAGGAAGAGTCCAGTGCCTCGGCTTCATTGGCATGTTGCTGACCTGACCTGATGTGCTTAACTCACTGACTGGAGGGAGTGGGCAGACTATTTAAGAATCCCACTGTATGCAGAGCAGACAAACTCCTTTATGTGTATGTTCAGAAATCATGGGAATTTGGGGCTTGCTTGGAGCATTGCAAACCAGATCGCCTCAATTGTGCTCTGCATGTGAGGCAGGAGGAAGGGGGTAAGCATAACAAAGAAATTGTGTTAATGTGTGTCGCAAATAGCCAGGTTCATTGTGTTATCTGATCTGGCCATTGACAGACCTTTATATGTTGACAGACCCTTCTCGTGCATGTTCTTTCAGCAGATACAGCGTGGTGTAGTGGTTAAGAGGAGTGGTTAAGAGCGGCAGACTCTAATCTGGAGAACTGGGTTTGATTCCCCACTCCTAGATGAGTGGCGGATTCCTGTCTTGTGAACTGGATTTGTTTCCCTGTTCCCCCATATGAAGCCTGCTGGGTGACCCTGGAGTAGTCACAATTCTCTCCAAACTTTCTCAGCCTCACAAAGCGTCTGTTGTGGGGAGAGGAAGGGGAGGAGTTTGTAAGTTGCTTTGAGATTCCTTATGGTTGAGAAAAGCAAGGTATAAATCCAAACAGTTCTTCTTCATTACCAAACGGTAATCCAATTTAAACCATTCTTCTGATCTGCCTTGATTTTGAAATCAATCCATGTATGTCCTTAGACTCCTTCACTGCAGACAAAGCAAATCTTGCCTCGTTATATACTTTTATTATTTCAGTGAATGTTAAAGCAAAAAGTTTCTGCAGTAATTGCTTATAGGTGTTTGAAAAGGAATAATTTCTGTTTGTTTCTGCTCTTAAGTTTAGAAGGGTTTGTTCTTTGAATAACTAGCGAAACTTTATTCTCTCTTTCAGAATCGAGAGCTTCAAATCATGAGAAAGCTTGATCACTGTAACATTGTCAGATTGCGTTATTTCTTTTACTCCAGTGGAGAGAAGGTAAGTTCAGATCTAGAAGGGACTCATGCAGGGAAAGTTACAATATATGATCAGAAGAACTGTTGTACCCTCAAACAGCAATCCTCAGCCCAGGGGTCTGCAACCTGCAATTCTCCAGATGTTCATGGATTACAATTCCCATCAGCCCCTGCCAGCATGGCCAATTGGCCATGCTGGCAGGGGCTGATGGGAATTGTAGTCCACGAACATCTGGAGAGCTGCAGGTTGCAGACCCCTGATTTTGCTCATCTGCACATGTCTTTTTGACAGGTTCTAGCACCCCTTCCAAAACCGGAATGACAGTATGTACAGTATTTATGTCTTTTTGACAGGTTCTAACAGTCTATTGTGGCCCATGGAGGCGTTTCAGAGGCAGAGAAGCTTTGCTGTGCCTCCCCACGCTTCCGGGCAGCCTTTTTGTGGCTGTGGTTGTATGCAGCCGTATCGCCACGTCCAGGTTCCCGACTCTTGGATGGTGCAGCCAGCTGTCAAAATAATACCAAGCATTCAATAGCACTCAGTGCTGGAAGCCCGCCTCCAAAGCCAGTCACCTCAACCTAGGGGTGGCCAACCTATGGTGCTCCAGATGTTCATGGACTACGATTCCCATCAGCCCCTGCCAGCATGGCTAATAGGCTGATAGGAATTGTAATCCATGAACATCTGGAGCACCATAGGTTGGCCACCCCGCCTTAAGCATTCAAATACTGAGATCACTGCTTCCTATTTTCTGATTCGATACACGTTTTGAAAGCTTTCCAGGAAGTGGTGTCCTGTGGTTTCAAACCTTCGCGTAATTCTGTGCGGTGCATTTTGTCCCATGAATGACCCTCTAAATCAGGGGTAGGGAACCTTTAACACTCAAAGAGCCATTTGGACCTGTTTTCCACGGGAGCCGCAAATAATTTTTGACATTTAAAATAAAGATAACACTATATATATAGGGGTTTTTTTTACCTTTTACTCCGCTCATTCTGAGAAGCGCATGGATGCACGGCAAGGATGAAGCCGGCGGCTCAGCCTTGCCGGCCGCCGGGAAAGCGCCCGCCCCGCTCCAACGGGGCGGGCGAGTGGGGAAGCTCACAGCGCGGCCCAGCCGACCATGGGCAGTTGATGCACCCTCCCTGCTGCCTGCAGGGCGAGCAAGGATAGGGCCGGTGGCTCAGCTCGTGGAGCCACAGTGCAAGGGCAGAAGAGCCGCATGCGGCTCTCGAGCCGCAGGTTCCCTACCCCTGCTCTAAATACTCATAATGCTTTCTGTAAATACTAAGAATGATTATCCTGTATGACTTTCGAAGGAAACGGGCAAATGACTTTCGGCTGCTAGTAGCGATCTAGGCAAAATGAAAATGACTTGCTAATAAAGGGAGAGGGTGACCAAGAGGAGAGGGCAAAGTAGGGGCTATAGCTACCAGCCCAGCCAATGCCCAGTTCCCAGTACAGGGGTTTGGCATTTAGTTAGCAAATAACCAGCCGGGTAAGAGAAGTGAAGCAACTGTGCGTGTGTCAACAGGCGGCCCCAAATGGGATAATCCTTGGCATTTGTTTGTGTCTTTAATTTGGGGGCAGAGTCTGATCCGAATTATAGAGAAAGAGGCTTGAGTCAAAAACAAGAGTTTATTTTCTTTCCAGGCTTGGTAAGAGGGGAGGGGATGAGATGGGCAGTTAGCCAAGCCTCCTGATTGGTCAAGGCAGAAAGCGCTGAGTTTTAGGAACACAGTAAGTTTCTAAACGGGGGAGGGTGTTCACTGGCACATGGTTTTGGAATTGACTGAACAGCCCACATCCCAAACATGCTGCTAAAAAAAGAAAGGAAGGAGAAAACAGCCATCCACCTGGTTAGAGTGATAGATCAAACTAATCACATTGCTTGTCTGACCTCACTTATATTGGGGGAAAGATATATTTGCAGACATTATCTGCATGACGTGGCCTCTACAGACATATGACCCATGCAAAGAAAATTAATAAGCTTCCTGGTATGTTCTTGATTAGCATAGACAACTTTGCTATGTTCATACTGTTGCTCTGCTTAATTGTCACCAGCATGCAAATACATTATACTGTTTTTTAAAAAAAAAATTAATCTAATTTTTTGATTTCTACCCCACCTTCTCCCGACCAAGCCGGGCTTTCTTACACTTCTGTTTTCTCTGCTTTTTTTTCTTCCAGAAAGATGAGGTATATCTTAATTTGGTCCTGGACTACGTTCCTGAAACAGTATACAGAGTTGCCAGGCATTATAGTCGGGCCAAGCAGACTCTCCCGATGATATTTGTGAAGGTAGGTGATATAAAACAAAGAAACCTGATCATTTAATAATATTTATTTATTTACAGCTTTTCACCAGTAAAAAAAAAAAACACAACAAAACTTAATAAAAAGTAACTTACTGGATGTGAGGGTGATCTGGCTGCGACATCTGTCACCCCGATGATCGCCAGGATTGATTCGGCTGATCTGGCTGGCTAGGCGGGTGTCCCCTACCTCCCTCACCACTCCATGTGCGTCCCTCCCGAAGCTGCGCGCTCGGTGGAAGAGGACTACCATCCCAAATAGAAGGAGTGTACCGTGCTCCGGTCAAGGATATACGATAGCTGCGCTCCCCTGCTAGAACCTCCAAAAGTCAGTTACTGTACAGTTAAAACAGGTAAAACAAAATTTACAGGATGAATTTGCTGAAGATACAATTAGTCATTGGGTGTAAGTCTGACTATTTGTTTCAGAGACACAAGACAGCTGTTACGGTACTGTACAGTTAAAGCACGTAAAACAAAATTTACAGCTGAATGCACCCCCCCATGTGAGTTGCATCTGAGGTACCTGCCCCCTTCTGCCCCTCTCGTTCCACATCTGCTTGATAGAACTATCAGCGTATTTAGATATCATTAAAATTAGCAACAGTGAAAACGCAGAGCTCTTATTAATGAATTATTATTGAATACAGATCATATTAGCTGTTGACAAACTCTCTGATTTTGGTACTGGAAAAAAAATCTCATTTACTTGTGGCCCAATCCCATGCACGTATACTCAGAAGTAAGCCCCACTGGCTTCTATAATACTTGCTCCCGGGTAAATTTGCACAGATTTTGTTTTGTGTACCTGAGTGCTGATATCTAATGCAGCCACACCTAATGGCAGCATGTAAGAAACTAGAGGTGAAAATCCAGAGCTCAAAGTGGAGTGTCTTGAATGGGTATGAACATGAAAGGTATACACTTTTTGTAGTGATATTTGTAATCTCTTGCTTCTTGCCTGTGAATGCAATTATCGTCTCTGTTTTCTGTAGGTCCTAGTAAAAACAGCAGAGTTTCTTCACTTCTGCCTGATCTTGTTAAAAGAAAAGGGGGATCCAAAAAAGGGATTCGTAGAATGAGTGTTTCCCAGCTCTTCCTTCTTGCTTGTAGGGTCTTTTACTCCAGTCAATCACTGAGACTTGGGAAAGGTTCAAGAGCTTTATTGAACTGCGACAGGACCTTAGCTGTAGAAAGCCAGAGCTGGGGGCTCAGGCTTTCCATATATCTCCACTTTTCCCGCTCCCACTACGCCCCCCCCCCCCCGTCCCACCTGTTCCCACTATAGGCAGCATAAGAAAGGACAGTGTTAAGACAGTATTGTTATGGAGCTGCAGTGGTGTAGTGGTTAAGAACAGGTGCATTCTAATCTGGAGGAACCGGGTTTGATTCCCAGCTCTGCCACTTGAGTTGTGGAGGCTTATCTGGGGGAATTCAGATTAGCCTGTGCACTTCCACACACGCCAGCTGGGTGACCTTGGGCTAGTCACAGCTTTTCGGAGCTCTCTCAGCCCCACCCACCTCACAGGGTGTTTGTTGTGAGGGGGGAAGGGCAAGGAGATTGTAAGCCCCTTCGAGTCTCCTACAGGAGATAAAGGGGGGATATAAATCCAAACTCCTCCTCCTCCTCCTCCTCCTCCTCCTCCTCCTCCTCCTCCTCTTCTTCTTCTTCTTCTTCTTCTTCGATCATTCCGGCCCCAGGGAGGGGGTAGTTACAAGCAGCAGTTGAGACAACGATGGCCCATGATCACACAGATAACAGTGAGCACAGGTGTGACCTTGGCGCCAGCCCAGCCGATGCCCTGGCACTCCTGCAGGTTCCTGCAAAACTATTATGGAAGGGGAGGGGACCTTAGGAAGGACATGGGAAACAGCATTGGGGGGTTACATTGGAAAAGGGGAGCAGGCAGAAATATTTCATCTTCCCCAATGTTCACGTAAATAGGGTGGAAATCCTATCCAGGTTTTGGGGCTTTGCTCTTCTTTTCCCCCTTTCTGAAGCAGCGTGCTCAACCTGTGCCTTGCGCTTCTTTTCTGGATCCATTTTGAAGGAGTACTTTTGAAATGAAAAAAAAAGTGCCAGTTATGTTGCTTATTTTAATCATGCATTTTCCTATGAAAAAGAAATCATCCACCTTCTAGGTTGGCAGCACTCCAGATTTTAACCGCTGTACGTTTATTTGTACTTGTCCAGCATTAGCCTTTCAACCATCTACCCGTGCTTGGAAACGAAAGGTGCATTATATCCTATTTCTTCTTTGTATTCCAGTTATACATGTATCAGCTATTCCGAAGTTTAGCCTATATCCATTCCTTTGGAATATGCCATCGGGATATAAAACCACAGAATCTCTTGCTGGATCCCGACACAGCTGTCCTAAAACTTTGTGATTTTGGAAGGTAGGTTTCATTAATTTCCTGGCATAAACTTGTATATTTGTTATAGTATGGAACAACGTAGTCCAAACTCTGCTTTTGGTAAGGCATGATTGCCCTGTCCTGTAGGTCAGTGCTGTTTCCACTCTAACAGTTCCAGTCTCTATTTTGGAATTCAGCAGAGTCTGCAGAACAGTCAATCCTCCACAGAAATTTATTTTTTTACATTTATTTTATTTATTTCTGGATTTATATCCTGCCCAATCCCCGAAGGGCAGAGCAAGCCTATGTTTTATATTGACTATTTCCCCTTCTCACCCCTGTTTATTTATATCCTGTTTCTGTAATATGTCATTTACGGTAATTTTTTTTGTCCTGTCAATATCTAGACTTACTCAATGTAAGGATTTTTGTGTAGGTACCAAATGTGATAAATGAGCCCAGCAAGGTACTTTTTCTCCTCTCCTCTCTGCCACTGCAGCTACTGCCCTTCTGCTTATTCCTTCCCCCTCAGCTCTTGCCTTTGGAGTTATAGAAGCGCTAACCAAAAACTAAGTTCTCCAGAGTCTGCACAATAGGGAAGGTGGGAGGGTGGTGGTCTTTGAAGTATCACATCTCAGGTACAGGTGAACTCAGTCACCACCACGAGGTGGTAGAACTCCTGTGTCAAGTTAGTATTGTTTTTATCACAGCTGCTTCCTTCCAGTCATTAACAACCAACTAATAAAGCTCGGCAAACATACACAGCATCAAGCGAATTGCTGCGCTGCAGATGTCTTTCACAAGTACTCCCTTAAGGACTGCAGCAAAGGAAGGCTGCATTCTTGTGCCACAAGCGTGGATCTCTGTGACACTGAGTCCTTGATTTAATGCATACTCTTTCTTCCTTTGTTTCTCTTGTGTTTAGTGCAAAACAGCTGGTCCGTGGGGAGCCTAACGTCTCTTACATCTGCTCTCGGTACTATAGGGCGCCAGAGTTGATCTTTGGAGCCACTGATTATACCTCCAGTATAGGTATGTATGTTTCTCGTTTGAAAAGCAAAACTTTTTAGCATGACTTCTTGTTTGTGAAGGTTTAAGGCTTTAGTGTTAGATGGGGAATTTGTATCTGCACATTTAACTAGATCTTTTTTTTGGAAAAACTCACAAAATAACTACCATGAAAAAGTCGCCCGAGATCCCATCTGTTACAGTAATTTGAAGAGGTGAACTTTTGATTTTGACAGAATTCTACTGGAATGCTGTGAATGACTAAAACTCCCATCCTATAGCCGCCTTTTCATCATTTAATTGACATCATCTTGCAACGCTTGTGTGATACAAGATGCTTTTGATGTAAAAGAGCCTCCTTTCAACTTCATACAGTAAACCCATTTGTTAAACTGCCTTCTCTCTTTCCATTCAAAATCCTAAAGGCACCGGGCACAGAAGAGAAAGTAAAGCCACCTGAATATCTGTCATCGCTTCTAAATCAGTGGCCTGAGTTAAAGCGCGGTGGTATAGCGGTTAAGAGCAGCGGAGTTTAATCTGGAGTACCGGGTTTGATTCCCCACTCCTCCATATGAAGCCTGCTGGGTGACCCTGGGCTAGTCACAGTTCTCTCAGAACTCTCTGATACCCACCTACCTCACAAGGCATGTATTGTGGGGAGGGGAAGAGAAGGGGTTTGTAAGCCACTTTGAAACTCCTTATGGCTGAAAAAAGCAGGGTATAAATCCCAATTTTTCTTTATTTCTGTCTGATTTCGGCTCCTACTGCAGTCACTGTTCTGTATCAGAATTCCAAAGATGCCCACAGGCCCAAAAAGGTTGGAGAGCCCTGCTCAAAAACAAATTCACTTGCTTCCTCTTGCAAATCATTCCCTCATTTTTCTCCATTTTTTGCCTTTTGCAGCTGGCTTGTTTAAAATGTTGAAAGGGTAGTTTATTTGGCTTATCACTCTTCTAGATTCAACCCTACCCTCAGGGTCTTTAGGAAATGAATTTAAGGGGGGGCCCAAGCGCAGTGATTGTTAGGTTTATTTTATTATTATTTATTTTTAATTTGCATCCCAATTTTCTCCCTGATCAGGGACCCAGAGCAGCTTTTTGCATCATTTCTCTCTCCTCCACTTCACAAAAACTTGGTGAGGGGAGGCTGAGATTGTGACAAGCCAAGAGAGTCGAACCTGCCCAGCCCAGATCCTAGTGTGACACTTTGAACTACTACACCTCACCAACCCTGAATTCTAAGGTTAATGCTAGGGTCAGTGACGAAGAGAAGGGGAACTGTGCCCGGAGCATGAGCTGTCTGTGCACGCCCTCCATCCCCCCGACACCCCCCGCCCCCCCACAACATGACTGCAGTGGCGCCGCCCGGGACAAGCTGCCCCGGATGTCCCCATTGCAGCTACACACCTGGCTATGGTCCATTGCTCATCTCAGTCCTGTGTCCACTTTCTGCTAGAACTGGGGTCTGCAGCCTGCGGCTCTCCAGATGTTCATGGACTACAAATCCCATCAGCCCCTGCCAGCATGGCCAATTGACCATGCTGGCAGGGGCTGATGGGAATTGTAGTCCATGCACATCTGGCGAGCAGCAAGTTGCAGACCCCTGATCTAGGGGGCACTAAGAAACCAGGGGTGCTGGAGGCGGGCCCTTTTTATTGTAGTATTTACAGTAGATCAGTGGTTCTCAACCTGTGGGTCATGACCCCTTTGGGGGTCGAACAATCCTTTCACAGGGGTCACCTAAGACTCTCTGCATCGGTGTTCTCCATCTGCAAAATGGTTAATGTTAGGGTTGGGGGTCACCACAACATGAGGAACTGTATTAAAGGGTTGCAGCATTAGGAAGGTTGAGAACCACTGCAGTAGATGAAGCTATGGAACCATGAGGCAAATCTGGTGGAAAGTATTGGAATTATTTTTTTCCTGGCTTTGCTGGTATTACTGGGTCAAGTTAAATTAAATTAAAAAGTTTTAATTGGATTTTGAATAGAAGTGCAATTAAGTGTTACAATTTTTAACTTATTATCTCCCTTAGTGAGTCATGCAAACCAGTATTTTGAATAATGTTTTTTTATTGGGTAGGGGGCTCTAGGGATGAAATTATGGAACCAAAGGGGGTGGCAGCCTAAAAAAGTTTGGGAACTGCTGGTTTTGATGACAGTGGTGCTTAAATAAGATTCTCTCATATGAAAAGAGAATCGGAAGAGCGGGGGTGGGGGAGGGAGGCAGTCACTAGGACAGTGGTGGCGAACCTATGGCATGGGTGCCAGAGCCCTCTCTGTGGGCACGAGCGAACTGAGCCTCGGGTGGGTTTTCCAGAAGGAGAGAAACTCTGGATTGAGGCACAGTCACAAAATGACCATGGTGGGAAGGGAAATCCAAGAAGAAGCCCAAGGAGTAATTTTTAAAAATATGCCGGAAAGAGGAGTGCGAAAGAGAATAAAATCAACACTGCAGTGGCAGCTGCCACTGAAACAACATTGTTTTAATCTGCACAGTCAACCAGATCTCCATTGGCCACTCAGAAGCCCTAGTTCACAGGTGTCAAACCCGCGGCCCTCCAGATGTTATGGACTACAGTTCCCATCATCCCCTGCCAGCATCGCTAGTGGGTAGGAGCCCCACCTGGCCCCATCCACTTTCTAAAACTCTTTTTTAATTGCATTATAGTAAAATCAGACTTATGTATATCTCCCATTAATCCTATTTTCCAACATCATTACAATTTTGTTCAAATTTTAAATATTGGACAACTAATATGAAGTTCAGTAGTTTCTTATCTATATTAAAGTCTTTAGTTGCCCAGATCATAGTTTATAAGATTATTCACTTTATTGTTCACTGAATTATATACTCCAAGAAAACTTTCCATCATCTCTCATACTCTTTTGAGGGACTCCTCTGTGTTACAGATGTTAGTTTTGCCCATTGCGGAATATTTGGTGAGCTTATTAATCCATTCCATGGTAATGTTCTTCTTTCCACCTTGTTGCAGATACAATTCTTGCTGCTGTTACTGTACATTCAAACAATTCATTACTTATTTTTAGTATATCATTCAGCACAATACTTGATAACATACATTTAGGATCTAATGAAATGTTTATTTTCAATACCTTTTGCATCTCACCGTGAATTATAATCCAATGTTTTCTTGCTTTTGGGCATGTCCAACACAGATAAAAAGTGGCATCAGTATTTTGGCATTTCCAACATTCTGGCTTAAAACTTTTATCTACTTTAGCTATATCTTTAGGTGTTACGTACCTTCTGAAAACATTTTGTACCAGTTTTCTCTTAGCACCTGAGATTCTGTAAATTTAATTTTTTGGTCCAAAGATTCGCCCATTGTTCCATGATTATATTTTCACCAAGGTTTTACATCCATTTAACCTTGCGTGCTTTTGCTTCTGTTACTATGTCATATTGTAATAAGAGTTTCTAAATTTTTCCAAGCAAGTGTCTTGTATCTCGTGTAATTAACTGTTCAAAAATCATTTTATTTCTTAAATGTCCATCTCCTTTTAATTTTGCAACCATTTGAAAGTGTAGGAGCCAAGGAATATTTTCCCTGGTAGTGGTGGGTTTTCTGGGCTGTGTGGCCATGGTCTGGTGGATCTTGTTCCTAACGTTTCACCTGCATCTGTGGCTGGCATCTTCAGAGGTGTATCACAGAGGGAAGTCTGTTACACACTGTGTCCAGTGAGAAGGGAATGTTTTAGTGGGGTATATATTGTCCATGTCCCAGGGATATCAGTAAGTGTTTGGGTGGAACTTGCTTTGCAAAGGTGTGGTTGATAGTATAGTATTGCAGGTGGGGGTTTTCAGTCCAGGGAGTGATTCACATTAGCATTCCCCGCAGCAGCAGTATTGGTGAATGCAAATCCTGTGTTTTGGTGGAATGCATTGTTCATGAAGTTAGCATGCCCTTGGCCTTTGTTTCTGGTGTTTTTAAGTAAAGATAGCCAAGCTTTGTTAATTCTCAGAGTCTCTTCTTTCTTGTTGATGTTGTCTTGGTGTTTGTGAATTTCAGTGGCCTCCCTGTGCAGTCTGACCTTTGGAATTGTCCAGAATTTCAGTGTTTTCAAATGTTTCCAGTTTTGTTGAAATTCACAAACACCACAACCAGCTGAATCTGGCCATGAAAGCCTTCGACAATACATAGGATATTTCCCCCTTCTTTAATTTCTTGCCAGGACTTTATTCTCCCTTGTCTGCCCATCATTCTCTCAAAAGTCATGTCTGTTTTCATTCTTATATTAATATCCCAGTACGAATTAATTGGTGAAGTAAGTGGTGAGACTAATGGATTTGATCTTTGTTTGGTTTGATACCATATATTCAGTTGGGCATCTCTTAGAAAGTGTTTCCCATCCTGCTTTTGGATTGTTCTCAGTGATTTTTTTAAATCCATACATAGTTGTGTATTCTTTTTTAGCATCCATTGTTTCTCATTTTATGCTCCTTTTCTAGGGATGAATCATCCAATCGGCTATTCAGGCTAGAGCTGCTGCTCGTCAATACCATTTACTATTAGGGACAGCAAGTCCTCCTCTTTTTTCACCTTGCAGTAGCTTAAATCTTATCCTGGTCTTTTCCCCATTCCGTATACATTTGGATATAGTTCTTTGCCACTTCTTTAAGTTTGCTGCTTCGATATGTACGGGTAACATTTGGAATAAGATCGAACTACCGAGAAGGGGCACTTTGGGTGCTTCTGATTATTCTCATGGAAAGGTTCTGTTTTGCTGGCTTGTAGAGCGAGTTTTTCTCTGCTCTCACCTTCCCAGATACTGGGGGCCTAAAGTTTGACAGGTGGACTAAAAGGGGTTTGATACAGACCCACTAGTTCTGGGAAAATCTAGCATCAGCAAGTCTGTGGTAGCCGTGAGTTTTTAGGAGTAGCTTCCCCTTGCTTTTTCTTTCATATTTCTCTTTCCTTTTTCTGTGTTAGTTTTCTTGTCTATTTGTAGTATTTTTACTGTCGTGTTAGTTTATGTTTACCGTATATACTTGTGTATAAGCCAACCTGTGTATAAGCTAAAAACCTAATTTTACTACCCAAACCTGGGAAAACTTATTGACTCGCGTATAAGCCAAGGGTGGGAAGCCGGGAGACAGAGGGAGCTCCTTATTTGGGCAGTGACTTCCCCTGATGTCACTGCCCAAATAAGGAGCTCCCTCTGCATGCCAGCTGGCTGGGCTTTCTCAAACTCAGCTGGGAGGCAGAGGGAGCTCCTTATTTGGGCAGTGACTCCCCCTGATGTCACTGCCCAAATAAGGAGCTTCCTCTGCCTGCCTGCCAGCTGGCTGGGTTTCCCTCAAACCCAGCCGGGAGGCAGAGGGAACTCCTTATTTGGGCAGTGACATCGGGGTTCCCCCTTCACCCTCCGAGGAGGGCAGCAACAAGCGGCTTGTGCAATTGCAGGGAGGTCCTCCCGGCCATGCCTCCAGCCTCGGCAGAGGCCTGAAGAGCCGGCTGGTAAGCGGTGACTCATGTATAAGCCGAGGGGGCATTTTTCAGCCTTAAAACAGGGCTGAAAAACTCGGCTTATATGTGAGCATATACACTACTTATTTTTTGTTATTTACATTTTTCTTCCTTTCTGTAATTTTTTGTGGGTAAAACAAAAAAATTGTTTTAAAAAAACATTTTATAAATGAAATCAGAAGATCAATTTTGGCAGAAATGGAGACAATAAGGAAATGTGCTGTTACCAAAAAGGCAATCTGATATTTAGGAATAAATGTAATAGGACAGAATGCAGAGTTTTTAAGGAAAATTGTGAAAAAGTTTGGAACATCGATGAAGATATTCAGACATTGGGAAAAATCTAAAAGTTTTGTGGTTGGACCATATATCAGCTGTCAAAATGAACATTCTGCTTTCTAAAAACTCTTGATGGGTGCCAGGAAAAGTGCTGGCAGGCGCCCTGGCAGAGACAGAGCGAGGGGGAACTGAACCCGCGCCTGCCACGCACCCCTGCTGCAGCACCATCCACCTCTGCCCTGGAACACCATGCCACGCCCTCTTTGTTGCCTGGCCATGCCCTTTCTGCTGCTCCGCCCAGGGCGTTGCACCCCATCCGGCCCCGTTGGTGCTACGCCACTGCACACTGGTGTTCATATTGGGAACCCCTGGCTGTTGCAAACCTTGGTTTAGCCAGCACATAATGTGTGTAACCTCTCCAACTGTCTGTTCATTCCATGTGTAAACATCTTACCATAGAATCATAGAGTTGGAAGAGACCACAAGGGCCATCGAGTCCAACCCAATCAAAGCACCCTTGACAGATAGTCATCAAGCCTCTGTTTAAAAACCTCCAAAGAGGGAGACTCCACCACACTCTGAGGCAGTGTATTCCTCTGTTTAACACCCCTTGCCATCAGGAAGTACTTCCTAATGTTTAGGTGGAATCTCTTTTCCTGTACTTTGGATCTATTACTCTTTGTTGTAGTATCTGGAGCAGAAGAAGACAAGTTTGCTCCATCTTCAACATGACATCCCTTCAGATATTTAAGCATGGATGTCTTGTGACCCCTTCTCTTCTCCAGACAACATACCTAGCTCCCTAAGCCCACTTCTCATAGGAGATGGAATCCAGACCTTTGACCATTTTGGTTGTCCTCCTCTGGACCCATTCCAGCTTGTCAATATCACTCTTGAATTGTGGTGCCCAGAATTGGATATAGTATTCCAGGTGAGGTCTGACCGATGCAGAATAGAGGGGTACTATTATGTCCCTGAGTCAAGACGCTATACTCCTGTTGATGCAGCCCAGAATCGCATTGGCTTTCTTGGCTGCCGCATCACACAGCTGACTCATTTCCTAACGGATTTTCTTATTTTCTCCAGATGTTTGGTCAGCAGGCTGCGTACTGGCGGAACTATTATTAGGACAACCAATTTTCCCAGGTGACAGTGGTGTCGATCAGCTGGTGGAAATAATCAAGGTATGGATGTGTTGCTTTTTCTGGACATAATTTTGAGGTGAACCTTGAGAATACTTAATTTGCAGATGCATTCTACAAGGGTTGTGTGTGTGATTCTTCCTTCTGCCCATGGAGGAACTTTTAGCTTACAGTCATAAGGCCCATGGAAATAACTAGTAATATATATATTTTTGGCTATCATGTTACTACTGACTCGTGGTGACCTCATGGGGTTTTCAGGGAAAGAGATGTTTGGAGGTGGTTTGCTTCCATGTCATTTCCTGGTATTCCTTGGAGGTCTTTCATCCAAACATCTACCAGAGTCAACCATACTTACCTTCTGAGATCTGACAAGATCAGGCTAGCTTGGGCTGTCAACCTGTCTTTAAGTACATCAGGGCAGTACATTGAATCCAAGGTTGCCTCTTGCAGCAGGCAACTCAAAACCTGAAACTACTGTACATCCTGGAAGGGTTTCTCCTTCTCCTGTTAAACAAGACTGTGTTTCAGCTTCGACTGAAAAAATATATGTGTGAAATGTGCCCCCAACTTGCCCTGCATAGGAACAGGACTAGTTGGTGTGTGATCTAGTGAAGTTTCATTGGCACAATTGTGCATGAAGCTTCCTTATGCTGAATCAGAATGTTGTGAATCCACCATTTTAACAGGGTAGGTGTATAGAGGACACTATAACACAGGGGTGGGCAATTATTTTTTCCATGGGGCCGCATAAGAAACAGAAAATATTGTGGAGGGCCGGGCCAATCCATCCTGCCAATCCCTTCACGGTGGCTGCTGGTAACGCCGTCCTCGCCCTCGTTCTCAGTGGGGCGGCTACTCAAATTGAGCCCCTGGAGTGGGGTGGAGGTCTGTCCCTTCAAGTCTAGCCCTCCTTGCCCCCTCTCCCAGGCAGGCCCGTAATCC
Source organism: Sphaerodactylus townsendi (assembly GCF_021028975.2). Lineage (NCBI taxonomy): Eukaryota > Metazoa > Chordata > Lepidosauria > Squamata > Sphaerodactylidae > Sphaerodactylus > Sphaerodactylus townsendi. The sequence continues at coordinate 114,596,375 of NC_059431.1, read as the reverse complement.
TACGAACCCGGCCTGTCCCGGAAATCCCTCAGGCTCGCTCTGCTTCTTCCGCCACCCAGTACGTCGCCCTCTCTTCAGCACAGCCTCCACCTCTCCCGCCCTTCCCTTTTATCCCCTGTGACGCATTACAAGCCAATCCGCAGTGGCTCGGCCCACCCCTTCCGGCTTCCGTGCTCCAATCCCCTTCCTGCCTTTTAAGGCAGGGGCGGGGCGCATTCTGGGGGAGGTGGGGCTTCCCCCGTTGCCGGGACTGGACCTTGCCGGTCGGGAGTGTACATGGGCGGGGCATCCCTGTCTGCCGAGGCTGCTGGCGTCTTCTTCCCTGGGGCCAGTCAGGGTCATCCGGCCGGCCGGATGTGGCCCTCGAGCCGTATAATGCCCAGGTCTGCTATAACAGATACTACACCTTGGCGTACATAAACCCAATACTTGAGTCATAAGCAAATGATTTGCAATTGTGACAACTGATTGGCTCTCTGAATAGAACTTGCTGGCACAGGAGAACAGCTTTAGGTCTTTAAGAAGAGCCTGAATTTGAAATATCAGTTTATTTCAGGCTATTGACATAATCTAATTGGCTTGACAAAGACTACAAAATAAAACCACATCCGGAGGTTTTATAGCCTCTAATAAGCCTCTGTGTAAGCCTCTTGTTACTTCACTTATTGGATTTAAATATCCCTGGATTGATCATTAGAAGAAGTGAAGATTGGGACTGTCACAATTATAAATCAATTGTCACAATTGTAAATCATTTGTGTATGATTTATGTACGCCAAGGTGTTCTAGGAATCTGTTATAGAATCAGATCATTGGTCTGTCAAGGTCGGTCTTGGGCCCCTTCCACACATGCAGAATATTGCACTTTCAATCCACTTTCACAATTGTTTGCGAGTGGATTTTGCTATTCCGCACAGTAAATCCAGCTGCAAAGTGCATCGGAAGTGGACTGAAAATTCACCATTCTGCATGTGCGGAAGGGGCCTCACTCAGGCCGCCAGTGGCTGTTCAGGGCCTAAGGCTGAGGTCTTTCAGATCACCTGCCCCTTGGTTTTTTTAGGTGGAGATGTCAGGATTTGAACCTGCCAAACAGATGCTCGTCTGCTGAGCCATGGTCTCTCCTGTAAAATTAGAGAGGTCCCATCTTACAAAAAACTCTTCATCTGAAACTAGGGTGGATTGTGCACAGGACAATTATAACGAGCCGAGGAAGGAAAATATCCTGCTTTGGGGAAGAACTTTGCAATGGATCTGTTCCCCCAAACCATCTCAGCCTGTTATATTTATTTAAATGGCTAAACTTGCAATCTTTTCATAAAACCCCTTGTTTCCAACGCTTTCTGCTTGCTTGTACGAACTACAGCAGCAGGATGCATCCAGTTCCCCTCCTTCAATTCACCATTGGAGTGGGTTCTCAAGAGAGTCCAGTCAAATGGCGACCACCATGTTCAGATGGGGGAAGATTCTCCGTTGTGGGGGTGGAATCTTTTGCTGCCCACCATTCAAAGGTCCCAAGCACAGGGGCGGGGTGGGGGGGGGGATACATTTTTCTCTATTTTTCTCTGTTCTTGCCTGGGTACAGTGTGGACAGAGACCCCGTATAGCAGTGGTGGCGAGCCTATGGCACGGGTGCCAGAGGTGGCACTGAGAGAACCTCTCTGTGGGCACGCACAAACAGTCGCCCTCACCCCACCCCCGCCCCACACACATCTAGGCTGGCCTGGGGCGCTGGGCTCGATTATTAGCATTAAACCTAAGACCTAGTTTTGGGGAAGCAGTGTAGGTAACCCTGTTAAGCGCTGCTAAACCCCACTGATTTTCCTGCAAAGAACTAAAGCGCGATCCTTTACCTGGGAGGAAGCTCGGTTGCTGGCAATGGGGCTTGCTTCTGAGTCAACCCTCCTAGGGTCGTGATTCACCTGTTGGAAGAGTTGCACGGTTGCTTCAAAGCAAAGCCACTGACTTCCACCAAGCTTACTCCTGAATAACACACGCCTTGGAGCCAACTGTTTTTTTTTCTAAACTAAAACCTCAGTACTCAGGTTAGATTGCCGTGTTGGCACTTTGCGACAAATAAGTGGGTTTTGGGTTGCAATTTGGGCACTCTGTCTCGAAAAGGTTCACCATCACTGCCCTAGAGGCCTCTGTAGCTACACATGCGTTCTGAGAATGGGGGAAAAAGCATACCTGTGTGAAGGAGCTGCAGTGTTTGCTGCTGCTTCCTGAACGGGTACGCTTTTCATGGCCGAAGGGGCCGAGAGGAAAACGGATTCTCTTGTAATGAATCAGCTGTTCTGAATCCCCAAAGAGAGAGAACATCGTGAAAGAGAGCACATATATCCTGGTTTCATAGCTTTGTTAATCAGACTCCATGCAGCCATTCCCTTTCTATGCAGTCCCACATGCTACAGATAAATGGGGAGAAAGGTGATGTATAACTGAAGTAAGAAGAAGAAGAAGAGTTTGGATTTATATCCCCCTTTCTCTCCTGCAGGAGACTCAAAGGGGCTTACAATCTCCTTGCCCTTCCCCCCTCACAACAAACACCCTGTGAGGTAGGTGGGGCTGAGAGAGCTCCCAGAAGCTGTGACTAGCCCAAGGTCACCCAGCTGGCGTGTGTGGGAGTGCCCAGGCTAATCTGAATTCCCCAGATAAGCCTCCACAGCTCAGGCGGCAGAGCTGGGAATCAAACCTGGTTCCTCCAGATTAGATACGTGAGCTCTTAACCTTCTACGCCACTACTGTAAATAAAATGTTGCTGCTACCTTGTGTCCAGGTGTCAGGAGCTCTCCTGTTCTGTTTTTTAGGTCCTTGGAACCCCTACAAGAGAACAAATTAGAGAAATGAATCCAAACTACACTGAATTTAAATTTCCTCAGATTAAGGCACATCCATGGACTAAGGTGAGTCTTCTTTTAAAAAAAATGTTGTGGAGGATGTATACGTATAACGCTGAGGTCTATGCGATAATTTTCACAAGTTGTAATGCTGAATAGAAATCTATTCATAGCCCTGCAGACTCTCTCTGTGCATTATTTCTCCATGTCTAGAGCTTGAATTTTGTCACTCCCCAACAGAACGGGGTATGTACAGCAAAGGGATACATCTGGAGGGCTTTTTAGTGTAGAGCTGAAGAATCTTATTACACAGTGAACAATACTCCTTAGTCATGCGGGACAAGGTGTAAACTCCTCTCCCACTCTCTACAGCCTCCTGCTCCTCCCCAAAAACTGCACTGGAGGTGTCTCCCAACCCCTTTCCCCAGCTACCCTGTTTCCCCGAATATAAGACATCCCCTGAAAATAAGACATAGTAGAGGTTTTGCTGAAGTGCGAAATGTAAGGCATCCCCCAAAAGTAAGACGTAGCAAAGTTTTTGTTTGGAAGCATGCTCGACGAACAGAACACAGAAAAAATAAGACATCCCCTGAAAATAAGACATAGCACATCTTTGGGAGCAAAAATTAATATAAGACACTGTCTTATTTTCGGGGAAACACGGTAGATTGTGGGCCTCGGAGCTTCTGCTGCCCCTGACATTTAGGAGCAGGAAGGGCTTCCACTCATGCAGCTAGTTCTTTGGATGCAGGTCTCTGTTTGTCATGGTCAGCGGGTGGGAGGAGTTTTATATAAATATACAGGAAGGAGGGGTCTTTTCCTTTTAAGAACATCATCTGTTGAGCAGGACTAATTCTATCTCTTAACTAAGAAGAGAAGTGTACAGTTACGTCATTCAGTACGTGGTTCATGATCATGTGTGTTATCTCAACCAATAAGGAAATAATCAAATAATTGGAGCACCTTCCTTATGAGGAGAGGCTGCAGCGTTTGGGACTCTGTAGTTTGGAGAGGAGACGTCTGAGGGGGGATATGATTGAAGTCTATAAAATTATGCATGGGGTAGAAAATGTTGACAGCGAGAAATGTTTCTCTCTTTCTCACAATACTAGAACCAGGGGGCATCCATTGAAAATGCTGGGGGGAAGAATTAGGACTAATAAAAGGAAACACTTCTTCACACAACGTGTGATTGGTGTTTGGAATATGCTGCCACAGGGGGTGGTGATGGCCACTAACCTGGATAGCTTTAAAAAGGGCTTGGATAGATTTATGGAGGAGAAGTTGATGTATGGCTACCAATCTCGATCCTCCTTGATCTGAGATTGCAAATGCCTTCGCAGACCAGGTGCTCAGGAGCAGTAGCAGCAGAAGGCTATTGCTTTCACATCCTGCACGTGAGCTACCCAAGGCACCTGGTGGGCCATTGCGAGTAGCAGAGTTCTGGACTAGATGGACTCTGGTCTGATCGGACTAGATGGACTCTGGCCTGATCCAGCAGGCTAGTTCTTATTTTCTTATGTTCTTATCAGTACATATTGTGTTTTGAAGCTAAGCTGCTTCTGTGTAACAAACTTCCCTCTGTGATGCACCTCTGAAGATGCCAACCACAGATGCCGGCGAAACATTAGGAGCAAGATCCACCAGACCACGGCCACACAGCCCGGAAAACCCACCACAACCAACCAAGCTGCTTCTGTTCCTGAGAAATAAGATTTAAGTGCAAATATTGCCATTTGTATTGTAACAGGTTTTCATAATTTTTTTGTTCATTAGCCCATTACTGTAGGCCAGGTAGCGTTTGTATGATTCTGCCCCTGTACCTGAAGCTAAATGTGTACTGTGCTATTGCCATAGTGCAGTGGTGGCGAACCTTTGGCACTCCAGATGTTATGGACTACAATTCCCATCAGCCTCTGCCAGTATGGCCAATTGGCCATGCTGGTAGGGAGTTGATAAATTATGTGAATATATCTGGAGATATAAAAGGTTCACCTGCGGCCATAGTGAGACAGTTAGGTGGTGCTTTCCCAGGACACAATGCCAGGAAAATGGCCCTGGGTGTATCCCCTCCTGGCTTCCACCTAGTTAGACTTATGTTGGAGAATAGGATTAGTTTGCCACTCCTTTGTCCTTGGGAAACAGAAAAACAAACTGAGGCGAGGAGGATTTGAGCAGATGACTCCCTTCAACCGAGAAAAGAGATGATCTGTGCACAGTGACAAAATACGGGACCGTGTTCCTGAAAGATTCCCTGCTCCCAGAATGGCCGGATGGATTGCGAGGCACTCTTTGTTCCCGCAGAAAGACCAAAGTCCCAAGAGTGACCATAAGAAGAGTGGTCTGAATGCACCTTATGCCGAAAGGAGCAAAGAATCGGATCCTTCTGGTGTCTTTTTTGCACCCCACCCTTCAGTCACCTTTGGCAATCACCACTACCAGCTGTTGTTGCATGGTTTTTGACGACTTTCCACCCGCCTTTTCATTATCATTCGTGGGGCAAAGTAACTGAGCAGAGCAAGGCCGTGGCTCTTGTGCTCTTGGGTTATAACGATGTCCTTGATGCGTATCAGTTCAGAGTTCGGCATGGAAACCTGTTGTTGTTAGCTTGCTTGGTTGTTTGGCTCTGGGAAGTGTCCGGGGTCATGTGGCAGCGTTTCTAGATTTGCCTGCAGCTTTTGGTAATGTTGATCATCAAATACTTCTGGGTTGGTGGTGGGAAGACACCCCTTTCCAGCAGTTCTGCTCTTGCCTTGTCTGAGCCACACTAGGAAGAGTGTTGAATGGCTGCTACTCCAGTGTTTAGTTTGTGGAGTTCTTCAAGGTTGTCTTTTGTCCCCAGTTCGTGTTAATATTTAGACTTTTATAATGGGACGAACTGGGAAGTTGATGTCATCAATATCCTGAAGATGCCCACCTTTGATGATCTACCTGTGGTGGGTTCCTTGAGTACCATCATCTGAATTCAGATTCAGTACCAATGGCTGTAGGGTTCAGGTGATTGCAAGGACAAAGAAATCCTCGCTGTTGATAGAATTGCAAGAGATCTTCTGAAATGTCTTGGCCATGGATGGTCTTCTGGTCCACTGGCTGTTTTCCATCTCCTCTAGTCAAGATCTCATAACTGCTATCCACATAATAAGTAACTGGCTGGTTGGGCTAATCCAATACCTGCTATGTGTGACTGCTCTTGAAGATAGTTTGGAAACTTTAGCTGCTGCAGGATGCCGTGGCTTGCCTGTGAGCACATGAGGGCAACAGAGGACACACAGCGCTGCTTTTAAGGAACCACCTCCACTGGCACGTTTTGTCAGTCAGTAAACCTTGGAGGTTAAAATTTTATTAGGTTTATGGTTGCAAATTAGACATACTCTCGCAATGGAGAGGATACAGAAGAAGGGACAAAAGGAAACAGAGAAGAGAGTAGAGGAACGAGATAGAAGGGGGAAAAAAGAGAGTAACTAAAATTATCAAATAATACAGAACAAAGATGGACCCGGCCAGGCTGAGACCACAGCCCGAGCAGAGGGTCCACTAGACTTCCTGATGAAACTAAGAGATATTATGTCGAAACTTTATATCTTTTACAGTAGTTCTTAAGGTTATACATAGTTGTTGACTTACAATGTCCTCACTAAATGCCTCGTCTGTACATTCTGTTTCTATTATCATATTAATTGCATAAATGTTAAAAGTCATGTAAGAAAAAGAAATAGAATGTAGCATTCTGGGGCCCTATGCCTCTTTGCAGAAACCTTTATTGGCATAGCAAGCAGATAAAACGAGACGGTTGAAAGGGAGTCATCTTGAGTAAAAAAAGAAGAAGAAAAAGCAGACCATCAAAAACTAATGACATAACAATAGCACACTACAACTGTGAATCAGTGGTAGATGATGGCTCATGTTGCAACCAGATGCCAACACAACCTTATGACATGATATAAAAATTCTGCAAAAATGTCAGTCGTTTCAGAATTACCGTTGTTCAGAAGGAGGGATCCGCCACTGGAAAGTGATCCTGGAACGATTCAGGCTGCTGCCGTTCAAAAGCTTCAGGCATGCCAGTTCCTGTTTATCCGGCCTTCAGGTCGCCGGATGAGCCCCTTGCTCTTGGCGTCATCTTCTGCTGTGATTGGAGGGTTTTTTTCCACAGCAAGGATTGTAAAAGGCCCCCTTCGCCGTTCTTTGATGGTCCTGTTGAGGTTCTCATAGTGGTCCAAGCGTAACTGCATTTGGCTCAGGACATTTTGTTTCTATTAACAAGGACATTTTGATTGCTACCAACGCAGTGCCGTGGAACTCCCTTCGTTGAGAAGTATGCCACAACTTTGGTACGCTCTTTTCGCTGCTGAGTTGAAACTTGTCTTTCAAAGGACTTCTCGAAAAGCTCTGCTGACAGTCTAAGTTGTGTTGTTGCCGGAGAGTTTACAGCTGTCAAGTTTTAAATGCGGCCAGTTTTTCAAACGGGTTTTTGCTCCCTTGGTCTTGTGTTCCACTTCTATATTATACATTGCTTCAGGCCTTTTTATGCAGTACTGACTTCACTTTTAAGTAATAAATGTGAGAAGATCCTTGTGCGAACCTAGGACGGGTCTCTCCTTTGTCGTACAGAGTCCAGCACTGAACACAGCTCGTATCCAGGAATGAGAGAAGATGATTCGGCCCCAGGAAGATCAGTCTACAATCTCTGAGCCCTTCCATTCAAAATGCTTTTGGTGACGTCCTTCCCCTTTCAGAGGCAGACTGCAAAGAGAACCCACCTGCTAGAAGTGGGCTTGCAGGAAGTCATACCACTGCTGTTCACGTGGTCCAGTAGACCTCAATACGAGCTCCATCAGTGGTTCAGGTCACCATGACAACTAGTCTTTAGGAACCCAGAGCAAAGGGCCAGGGAAATGCCGAGCACAAGACCCCAGACGGAAGGCAAGGATATTAACGTATTAGTCTTGTTTTCAGTCGGTGTTAGACCCGTTCCTGTACTGATGGCTGGGTTATGCATCCTGGTCTAGTGAAACGATGTCACAACAAGGATAAGGAAAAGGAGAACCCTCTCAGTTGCCGAATGGGTCGAAATACCCCTTGCTGACATTTGCAGTGAAAGTGCTTTTATAGTGTCCCAGGAACCAGGGATATTTTTGCTGGCCCCACTTGATCTGGTGGAGCATAACATTTGGATCTTATGGCCCTGGGGTGGAAGAATCCTAGAGGTTCCCAGACAGGCCGCAGCAGCGCACTGGGTTTGGAACGGCCCCACTGACCTCCTGGAGAGAGAGAAGCAACTGCCAGCAGTTCTTGGCATGTGTAAACCCGGTCTTCTCTGTGTTCTGCTCATTTTCACATCAGTCCACCAGCTGCATCAATCACCAACTTGAAGGGCCTTCCCTGGGCAGGACCAGAATCAAGATTCCAGAATCTTGAAGCTCATGGATTTTCTCCGGCATTGCCCACAGCTGGATCAGACATTCTGGGATGGCAAGTCGGGTGGCTTTGTCAAAAGTTCTGTTTAAAACTGGAGAAACCTCCCAAGCCTAATGGGGTTGTCATGCCAGAGCATGTTGCATTCAGAGTTCTCTTTCTTCTCAGCAGTAATATTTCAAGCAGGAAACAATTTGGGGCAGGGGTTTTTTGGTAGTGAGGAAGGAGCTCTATGTCTTTTGCATAGAATGGCGTGTTAAAAACAGACCCTCATTTTATGTGGAGTAAATTCCATTCTGTGTTGCATGGGGGAGGGGGTTACATCTAAGGCAGATTCCACATGGGCCAAAAACAGGGGTGTGAAGGGTTTACACCAGTGGTTCTCAACCTTCCTAATGCTGCGACCCTTTAATACAGTTCCCCTTGTTGTGGTGACCCCCAACCCTAACATGTATCCATTTTACAGATGGAGAACACTGATGCAGAGAGTCTTAGGCGACCCCTATGAAAGGGTCGTTCAACCCCCAAAGGGGTCGCGGCCCACAGGTTGAGAACCACTGGTTTACACCATTTTCACACCGCTGTTTTTGGCCTATGTTGAATCTGCCTAAGTGTGAACTGTGTACACATGGGTCTGCAACCTGCGGCTCTCCAGATGTTCATGGACTACAATTCCCATCAGCACAGGGGCTGATGGGAATTGTAGTCCATGAGCATCTGGAGAGCCGCAGGTTGCAGACCTCAGACATAGATGTAGTATGTGTTATCTCTGTGACTGTGTTCTGAGTGGCTGCGCAGATTGGGGAGCATGAGCACGTGTGTGATACAATCAAGTGCATCTTCCTAGTTCCCCTCTCAAACCTATTGGTAAATAATAGTTTGGAATGCATGTATCCCCTTCCGAACGTTTTGCCTGTTTATTTTTAGTGTCCCTCTCCAAAGTACCGTATATACTCGTGTATAAGTCGTCCTGCATATAAGTCAAGGCACCTAATTTTACCACAAAAAACTGGGATAACTTATTGACTCGCGTATAAGTCGAGGGTGGGAAATGCAGCAGCTACTGGTAAATTTCAAAAATAAGCATAAGCATTTTATTGTCATTGTGCACGCACAACGAAATTTACAAATAAAAATAGATACCAATAAAATTACATTGAGGCATCAGTCAGTTAAATGTTTTTGAATATTCATTTCAAAGAAAAACAGCAAACTAGCTCTGTAAGTGGAAAAGAGGGTCAACAAGAACAATATGGTCTCAACAATAACTTTAAAAGTACAAAAACCTTAGCTCAATCAGCAACCAAGCTAAAACACAAGTGTTAAAATCCTTCAAAACTGGATTTTTGGTCCACGGAGGAATATTTATGTTAGCAGTACGAACATTTCAGAGTATCTTTAGGAGACCCTCGTGATGATACCACCCAGGTTTGGTGAAGTTTGGTTCAGGGGGTCCAAAGTTATGGACCCTCAAAATGTAGCCCCATCTACTATTAGCCCCCATTGGAAACAATGGGGGATGGGGCACCCCTTTGGGGGTCCATAACTTTGGTCCCCCTAAACCAAACATTACCAAACCTGGCTGGTATCAGCAAGAGATTATCCTGATGATTCCACCCAGGTTTGGTGAAGTTTAGTTCAAGGAGTCCAAAGTTATGGACCCTCAAAATGTAGCCCCACCTACTATTAGCTCCCATTGGAAACAATGGGGATGGGGGCACCCCCTTTGGGGGTCCGTAACTTTGGACCCCCTGAACCAAACATTACCAAACTTGGGTGGTATCATCAAGAGAGTCTCTTGAAAAGTCCCTGAAGTTTTGGTGCCACTATCCTAGAAACTGCTCCCCCTGGCTGCCAACAAAGTAAAAACCCTAAAATATTTTTAAAAATACACCTGACTCGCGTATAAGTCGAGGGGGCCTTTTTCAGCACAAAAAATGTGCTGAAAAATTCGACTTATATGCGAGTATATACGGTGTTTGTTTGTGCTACATACCTAGTTTGGGTTTACTCTTACACAGTCCTGGGTAAGTTTATTCAATGGACCTTCCTTGGGAGTCAATGTGCACAATTGTGAAGTTGCGAAGGACTTGTGCAGTTTTGCCCACTTTTCTGTTCTGAAGGCATTTATGCCGAGCTGCTTGGGAAAAGAATGGAAGGAAAGTGTGATCCCGTGCCTGTGGCTGTTTGAAAAGTTGGAGCCAACTGCTTTAATTCCAGAAAATGAGCAGTGCGGACTTTGCTGCAAGTCAAAGGCAACGGGAAATCATTTATAGTCGTCTCTTAACTTGAAAACCCTACAGGGTCACCATAAGTCAGCTGCAACCTGACAGCCCTTTCCACCGCAAAAGGAGATAATCGTTCTCGGGTGGTATCCTGCTTTAGGCTGCAGGAATGCTTCAGAGTGTCCTTAGTAGAGTGGCAGGAAGGAGATAGGCCTTCATCTTCCTCTTTTATTGATTCTTGAACTCTTAGCGCCAATGCTAGACAAAGGTGGTCTGATATTCCAGCTCCATCATTGTGACTCTGAAAAAGGTTCTATCACTTTTTCAGGGGAAACTCCATGTCTGTTCCACATAAGTCCTGTTAACCAAGCTTTGTAACCTACTCAGCCTTGAATACGTTCCTTGAAAGTAAGACCTATAGATATCTGTCGAGAAACCTGGTCTTGTCACGTTGGAACCACTGGTGTGTATTACGACTTTGGGCAAATCCCCAGCCCAAATAGGATCGGGCTTGGGTAAAACAGCTTATTTTCAAGAATGCTTGCTGAGTGATCAAAACATTCATTTTCCTTGCTCCCGTTTTAAATTGGCCTGGTTGTGATATTAGTAATGTCAGTATGAGTACTATGGGGCCCTGTGACCTCTCCCTGCTACCCTTCCTTATTATTTCCAAAACTTAGCCTAGTGATCATTGTTACACATGTCCGGGGTGGACTTTAGGATGGGTGGTGGAAACATGTAGTCTTCCTGGCATTGATGACGGATGGCGGAGGGAGGTAGTATCCTACATAGCAATTAAGCCTCTTTCAAACAAGGCTTAATGTTTGCCGTATTTTTTCTCAGAGGATATTGTTGAAGCGCCCTAGCCTGGATGGCCCTCTCTATACCATTTTCGGGATAAAGATGACACCAGATTTCAGAATTCATCTGCCATTTCCTGGACTGTCTTTGTTCTAGAGTGCTCGGTTTGGCTCCTCGTGCCTTGGGGACAGAACTAGAAGCATTCTAGAAGAAAGGCGGTCCAGGAAACGGTGGATGAATTCTCAAATCTGGTGTCACCTTTATCCTGAAAAAGGTATAGCCTGATCTCAGAAGCTTAGCATGGTTGGCCCTGGTTTGGACTTAGATGAGAAGTCACCAAGGAAGTCCACGGTTGCAATGCAGACCATAATAAGCCACTTCTAAGCATCTCTTGCATTGGCAACCCCATGGCGTCACCATAAGAGAGCTGTGAGACAGCACTTTTCACACACACATGGTGCGGAAGGACAAAAATCTATTGTTCGGATCCACAACTTGTGAAGCTTGGCACCATCTTTGGTGCTCATTTGGATCTCCCCCTCCCCAGGAAATAAATAACATTAGGATGCAAAATGTGATCAACGTGTGATTGTGGATCATAGGCAAGCAACGGTCACGTGAGACATTTAGCTGTTAGTAGCTGTGTGTTATATATGCAAAGTCTTAACCTGATGTGTGTATTTTCCAGCATACCCTTCCATTTCAGAATGAAATTGTGTAACTAAACTGAGCAAATCAGCCAACCTAGTAATTCTTTGCCACGATGAGGTACACTTGCGAACAAACGGAGACCACTTAAAATCTTCTTCCAAAGTTCCTGTCAGTGTTCCCTGACCTTGTTGTAGGTTTGTTTTCTCCCTGTGGCCTTCCTGTGCCTTTTTACCTGGCCGTTATTTAGTCTGCATACTAAAGGTTAGTCTGCCCACCGGCATTCTCTTTTCACGCTCTTTGCTTTTCCTTTCCTTTTCTTAAGAACCCTTTTGGACCGTAATAGATTTCACTGTGGCGGGCCGGCTTTTAAACCGAGAGCTAAATTTTAGTCCGCAGACTAAACAATAATCCGCGGATTATTTACCAAAGCAATTCCCTCACTGAAAACTACATTAAGTATAGTAACTGTTTTTTTCAAAGCATAACAGTGCGGGCCGTTCACAGCTAACAGGGAGCTCTTCTGGATGTCCATTCCCGCTTAAGCACAATAGAGCGTTGACACCACCCCGGGCTTGGGAGGCGCCCCATTGTGCTTCTGTGTTGGAAAACATATTATCGACCTGTAACTGTGACAGTCCCTTGCTCTTAACGTTTAATGTCGTATGCTTTTGTGTAGTTCTTAGTGGGCGAATAAGGCAGCAGAGCAGGTTACAGTAAGTCAACGATGCTTTTCTTTCAATATCAAGGTGGTCTTACCAAAAAAAGAGAGAGAGAAAAGAACCAAATCCCTCCCCCTCTAACGGGCGTGAGGACATAAGGAAGAACGTCTCAATACAGATCGAAACTTAGGACCTTTCCATCACTTCTGAAGTGTCGTGTCCAGTTCCTGAAGCATCCTAATGCGATAACAGCCAAAAATAATAATAATAAATCTGTAAAACATGCTAAGAATCCATTGGCGGGGAAGTCAATCCAAAATAAAGAATAATCCGCGGCGGCCTGACACGCACATAATTTATGCAGATTGTAAACATTGTAGGAATGAAACATTTTAGGAATGAAATGTAAAGCATTATCTCTATTCCATATGGTTTAAAAAAAAAAAACCCTTTTCACCTAATGCCTTTGGGACAAATGAAGAGAGAGAGAAATCTGTAGCTCAAGCCAGAGAGCCAATTTTCACATTCTTTCCTGCGTCTCTGGACGTTCGCCTCCAAGGCAGGGAGGAAGACGGCAGTGTCCCGTTTGAAAATTCAGTCTAATTTCACCGCGACATGAGACTTTTGAGTGTCACCTTTTCGTTCCCTTTTAGTAAAATCACTGGCATTGGAACATGCATTTAAAAATAAAATGTTTCTGTACTATGCCTTGTGCAAAAATCAAACATTTTCAAAGTTGGACTTTCGTAATGGAGACTGTTTAAAGGTTCTAATTGTATTGAGCATTTTTAATATTTCCCCATCACCATGGATTTCTGATAATATTGGCTATATTTTTCCTTGCTGGATTATTCTTTTGGATTGACTCCCCCTGTTTGGATTATTTCACTGCATTATCATCTTTAGGACTCGTCAGGAACAGGACATTTCACCTCAGGAGTCCGGGTATGTACCTGAATATTTTTTAAAATATCCTCAGGTTTGTTGGAAGGAGGAGCGGCCAAAGTGAGAGTAGGAAAGTGGACCCCGAGCGACCCTTATGTGAGATGTCTGTCAAATTATTATCGTCTTCTGGGGGGGAGAATGTTAAGATAATCCAGGGGCAGTTCCGTTTCCACATTCAGTAGCTAGTTGTGTGGTGGGGGATGGGAGCAGTATTATTTTCTGGTGGTGTTCATGTTGATAACCCTGTGATTGCCTGCATGTGGTTTGTTTATTTCTTTATTAAAGTGTTAGTATCGCACTTTTCCTCTTGCTTTGAGGCAGCTTGCCATATTAGCTGCAGTGTCCTCAGCCGAAACCAAAAATAAAATTTAAAAAACCTTAAAAGACGCCTGCCATTCAAACCCTCTCAAAAGTGCCTCCTGAAGATCTCTGAGGGCTACCCCCCTCTCCCCCCCTGGTCACCTTTTCAGGGATCCCTTTTCTCATAGTTGGCGCCTCAGTGAAAATGGCCCAGGCTCTAGCTAATGCCTGATGGGTCACTCTAAGACCCCTTCTGCACATGCAAAATAATGCACTTTCAATCGGCTTTGCAGCTGAATTTTAAGCATAAGCATAAGCATTTTATTGTCATTGTGCACGCACAACAAAATTTACAGCAGCATTCCTTGATGCACACAATTTCAGACTCATACCCCATCCTCACTTTCCCCTTCCTCCACCCATCCCTACACAGCCCCAAACACATCAACACGAAGCTGCAGAGTTTAGCATAGCCACAGCTCTAGAGTAGAAGCTGTCTCTAAGCCTCTACTTTGCGAAATAGCAAAATCCACTTGCAAAGTGCATTAAAAGTGGATTGAAAGTGCATTATTCTGCATGTGCGGAAGGGGCCTAAGTGATGGGAGAGCCGGCAGACAGCTGCCTGATGACTGTAGTCAGCGAGTAGGGACATACAGAGGAAAACTGTCCTTCAAATATTGATTTGCGCTATTTATAGTCCTCCTTTCTCACGGGGTCCGGGCGGATCACACAGTGCAAGTCAGTGCCTTCAGGAGGATGGGACATCCAGTTGAGTGTCACGTTGCAAACCCCAACAGCAAAAGGTTAAGGGCTTTGCCGTGTTGGGAGTTCCTGGAATCCAAAGCTGTGGTGCATGACGACACACATTAGGTACAAAATGCTGCTTACTCATAGGAGGTTGTGCTGGCCCTGAGCGCTGCAAGGCATCTTCCAAACTAGCCAGGAACATGACGTTTTCCACAGAACAGAGAAAAACGTTAACAAGCTGGGGTGTTGTGTGTTTTCTGGGCTGCATGGCCGTGTTCTAGTAGCATCTTCTCCTAACGTTTTGCCTGCATCTGTGGCTGGCATCTTCAGAGGGATCCTCTGAAGATGCCAGCCACAGATCCCTGGCTTAGCACATCGGAGCGAATGCTGTTTCTAGAACATTACCACGCTCCAAACCCAACACCCCAGTGATTCCGGCCGTGAAGGCCTTCGACAATATATTAACAAGCTGCTTTACTTGAAGTGCCCTCCGTGCATTTCAAAGTATGACTGTACTTTCCTCTTTTTGCTCCAGAGGTTTCATTTCAGGATGGGTGATTCAATTCCACTTAAAACTCTTGGGAAGCGTGGAGAAGTGTGATGTGCAAGGGGGGGTCTAAGTACTCCAGATAAACGGATGTCTGTGCAAAGATACTGGGGTATTTTTTCAAATGACCCCTAATTTATTTATTTTTAAATTGCTTCTTAATTTTTCTTCTGTAATTTGGTTGTGACTGACAAATGGGTTGTGCTTTCCACAAAAGCGTGCATGCAGCACTGCAGCCATTTTCTTGTGCTGGAGGTAATTAGTTTTTAAAATTTTCTTTGTGTGCAATTCGTTTTTGAAAGAGCCCCCTGGTTCTCAGTGGAAAGCTGCGGTACTGCAGTCCAAGCTGTGCTCACGACTCGAGTTTGATCCCAACAGGAGCCAGTTCCATGTAGCTGGCTCAGCGTCCATCCTTCCAAAGTCGATCAAATGAATACCTGGCTCACTGGGGGAAAGTGCCGATAACTGGGGAAGGCCATGGGAAACCACCCCTTAGACACAGTCTAACCCAAGGGTCTGCAATCTGCGGTTCTCCAGATGTTCATGGACTACAAATCCCATCAGCCCCTGCCAGCATGGCCAATTGGTCCCAGTAGGGGTGGGGAAGATGGCGCAGCCTGCGTGGAGGTTGCGCCGCCCCCCGAATGCCTTACCATCCCCTCCAGCCTTCCAGTGCGTTGCACAGGCCAGGGGACACGCCCCCCCCCCGCGCGACAGCTCTGGAGTTGCAGGGCAGAGGGGTGTGTCCCCTAGTCTGTGCAACGGCCGGAAGACTGGAGGGGACAGTAAGGCGTTCAGAAAAGGGGGCAAATGGCGCCTTCCAGCCTCTGCTTTTCGCACGGCAGCGGTTGGAAGCCGCTGTTTCTGAAAAACCTCGCTCAGGGAACGAGGTTCGGAAACAGCGGCTTCGCGCCACTCGGGAGATGCGAGGCCGGCGCTGCTGCATCGGTTTCCCAGGGACGCTGTTTTTAGTGTCCCAGGGATGTGGCCCATGTGGAAAGGGCCGGAGAGTGGCTAATTTCATGTCTGCCATAGAGAGGGTTGGGATTTCTTTCCTTCAATCTGTGGCGTTGCACCTTCCCAGAATTGGGCCAGCAGTGGCTTTGGGTGCATTCCCATAGTTCTTCTGCCAGCAGCATGGACAGGCTTGGGGTATGTTGGCTGGTGCCCTGCTCAAACTTCAAACCTTCTAGTTCTTTGAGTTTTAACTGCCACCGGTTGCAGTTGCACCCAGTATTAAGCTAATACTTTGTATGGAAGGAGGACTCTCAATGAACCTAGGGCTAGGCCAACTCCCGAGCAGGGATACTAATGATCAGGAAATTCTTGCAACTGAGTCTATTCTGTGGGATTCTAATGGCTCCTCATTCAAACGGGTAGATGTGTGGTTGATTTGCATGTAGTATGTGTGGTGGCTTTTGTGCCTGGGGATTGGCAGCATTGAATCCTGCAATTTAACCGTCCCTCAAACCAGCATTCTACATGCAACGTAACTGAAAGGAACCCTTAAGAACCTGTCGGTGACCTACATGTGGCTATTTTATTTTGTGAAAAGGAGAACAAATAAGGAGTCCTGTGGCACAGAGCGGTTAGCTACAGCACTGTAGTCTGCTCAGGAGCTGAATTCGATTCCTGCTCACAACTCTGCTGGCAGTCTGAGTTTGATCACGACAGAAGTCAGTATTCTGTATATGTCTCAGAAAAAGATGTTGGTAGGGTTGTGTGTGTGTGTATATATATATATATATATAATGTTTTTATTGGAAATTAAATGTTTTTTGTATTAAATGTATTAAATGTTTTTATTGGAATTTTTTGATTGTACGCCACCTGGAGCCCTTTCGGGAATGGGCGGCCTAAAAGTTGAAAATATATATATATTTTCAACTTTTAGGCCGCCCATTCCCGAAAGGGCTCCAGGTGGCGTACAATCAAAAAATTCCAATAAAAACATTTAATATAAATATTATTTAAAAACCAATAAAACAACTCAATAATTCATCAAAACTTAAAAACCAGGATGACAACTTCCCTATGTAGACCCACAAGAGACCTTAGAAGAAGTTTCTAGAAAAACTTATTCTGCTAGAAAATTCAACACGCGGACCTTCTTTGTTGTAGAACGTTCTACCTGTGTCCTGGTGCTTACCTAGCCCTCCCATCCCACCAGTTTGAAAGTAACAAATACATAAACTATAAATTCTCAAAGTACTGTGTTCAGTAATGCACAACATAACAGTTTTGACAAAGGCAGCGCGTAAAAATGAATGATAATTCTCATATTCATTCAGGACTATATTTTAATGTGGAAGTATACAATTTTCTTGACCGCTGCACCTCAACGGACCGTGCTAACATCTTTTTCTGAGACAGAGTATAGCCGGCTCAAGATTGACTCAGTCTACCGTCCTTCCCAGGTCGGTAAAATGAGCACCCACCTTGCTAAGGGCAAAGTGTTGATGACCGGAGAAAGCCATGCCATGCCACCCCTTAAGCATAAGCATTTATTGTCATTGTGCATGCACAACGAAAATTTACAGCAGCATTCCTCGATGCACACAATTTCAGACTCATACCCCATCCTCACTTTCCCCTTCCTCCACCCATCCCTACACAGCCCCAAACACATCAACACGAAGCCCCGGAGTTCAGCATCGCCACAGCTCTAGAGTAGAAGCTGTCTCTAAGCCTCTTGGTCCTAGTTTTTATAGACCTGTATCGTCTTCCAGATGGTAACAGTTCAAAAAGAGAGTGTGCTGGATGAGACGGGTCTCTCAGAATATTTTGGGCTTTCTTTAGGCTTCAGGAATTATAGAGTTCTTCCAAGGAGGGGAGAGGGCAGCCGATAATCCTCTGTGCAGTAGTGATCACCCTAGTAAATGCTGTGATGTGGCATCGCCCCATGAATCATTAATAACCCAGTGCTTACATAGGGAACGGCCTTTACCTTTAAGAGAGAGAGAGAGAGAAAGGAAAGCTAGAAGGAGTGTAACATTGATGAGAGAAGGATGCCAGAGAGAAAGAGACAGAGAGAGTAGTGATCTCAGCTTCAGGCTGATATTGTCTGAATGCTGCTTGATTTGAAATCTCTGGCAAATCTCTTGAGGGAATGACGTAGCCGGGTCCCCTAATGCCCTTTAATTGTACTCCCAAACGCCCCAAATGCAAGCAATTAAGTAGCTGCTTGACGTAATCAAAGGATTAATCAAAACTGCTAACTGTGAAACTTGATCAACGTCATCTAGCCTGCCCACAGCATAAATCCCTGCCCAGGAGGACATCGGTGCTTTAAGAAGGTGCAGCTCTTTAAACGTCCTGTCTTCAGAAAACCCCCTCTCTCTTTCTTTTCTCCATCCTCCGACCCGGCCGTTTGCATACCTGTTCACATTTTAAATGGATTATCCCCTTGGTTTCTAAAAAATGTCTCAGCCTATGGGGCTTGGCTTCACTGGAGTACCGCAAAATCCTTGGCAATTAACTGTTTTAAACTGAGAAGGTTGGTTAAAGTTTCATCACTGGAATGTTCGTTGTTTTAAAAAAGTGATCTAATTTCTGCCTAGAGTTTCACTGGTCATGCTGCTTCCCAGCATCTCCCGCCAACTACTAACAGACTTCCTCCCGTTGTAGGTCTTCCGGCCCCGCACTCCACCAGAAGCAATAGCGCTCTGTAGCCGCCTGCTTGAATATACTCCCACTGCACGTTTGACCCCTCTGGAAGCATGCGCGCACTCTTTCTTCGATGAATTACGGGACCCAAACATCAAACTACCGAGCGGGCGAGAGAAACCGGCGCTTTTTAACTTCACTACTCAAGGTAGGCCTGGGCAGAATGAACAAAGGCTGCATCCCAGATGCCAACAATGCATAGTCACAGTGAAATCAGGAAGAAGAAAGGCTGGTGGGAAGTCCGCCCTCTTTCCCATATGTGGTCTGGGCCAGGGTATAGAGCAGTGTTTCCCAACCTTTTCGAGGTCAGGGTACCCTTGACCTCACTCTTCATATCTCACGGTACCCCTGCCGCCACCCTCCACCTTCCCCTCCCATTGCTCCTGCTTGCCACACCCCCCACCTTCCCCTCCCAGGGTGAAGGGTAGCACTGGGGGTGGGGGGGTGGCTGCTGACCTTGTGGCAGGCCCTGCCCCATGGGCCATTTCCATGTCCTTGCTGGCGCCGGTGGGAGACACCACAAAAATGAGGGGGGTGGTGGTGGTAGTGTTGCCGCGGTACCCCTGGGACATGCTCACAGCACCCCAGGGTACCAGGGAACCCTGGTTGAGAATGGCTGGTATAGAGAAAGGTTTGGAAATGCTGACTTGCATTATCTTGGTCAGCTCCCTCTGATGTAGATTTGCACCCATAAACCAGCTCCCAACAGGCTAGTACCTGTGTCTTTAGTGTAGTGGGTCAAATAGCAAATGTCTTCATGAGGGGAAGATGGGAAATGTCCCCAGTAGATCTTACAGGAAATGTCTTTATGGGGAGGGGGAGGGGGGGATGAGAAATGTCCTTGGGACAGCAGAGTTTCTGTTTATGTTAACGTTATCTGCTTGAGATTTTATTTAATTAACTACATAAGTCAGTGATGGCAAACCTTTTAAAGACCGAGTGCCAGAGGCGGAGCAAGGGGAAACTGCACCCAGGGCAGGCGTGCGCCCTGCACCCCTGCTGTGCCCCCGTCCTGCCCTGGAACGCCCCCAGAATGCCCTGAAACATCCCCACCGTGCCCCTGGAACACCCTTGCCGTGCCCCCGCAGGGACGTGTGCCCAGTACGTCGCACACCCCTCATCCCCTTTATGCTATGCCACTGCGACGGCATGTGTGCCCACAAAGAGGGCTCTGAGTACCACTTCTGGTACGCATGCCATAGGTTTGCCACCACTGACATAAGTGATTTTGAATTCCAGGATTCGTTCAAGTTTAGAAGGTTAAGTTTTACAATTGCATGGTGTAATAAGTTCCTCTTTTCCCTCCTCTTTGTAGGAGAGGAATGAGGAAGTCCCCTGAATAATTAACTGCTTCGTACTGATTTCCTCCTTACAGATTTCAGACACTCTAGATCCCTTTTTGCATGAGTTAGATTCTAAAAGAGACAGACATAAGCCAAACAGAACTTAGGAGTTTATTCTACAGACATTATAAATAGTAAAAGGGTTTTTCTTTCACATTCCTTTTAACATTCGGAGAAGGTGTAACTTAAGTTGTACAGATGTGTTATAGTTTGTTGTTCTTGGATAAGGTAAGTGTATAAGCCTCAAATACCAGTATAGAACAGGAGTGTCTGAGACTCTCTGCCTGACCAGGAGCGGCAGTGGCGAAGTGGAGCAGCAGTGGCATAGTGGTTAAGAACGGGTGTACTCTAATCTGGAGGAACCGGGTTTGATTCCCCGCTCTGCCGCTTGAGCTGTGGAGGCTTATCTGGGGAATTCAGATTAGCCTGTACACTCCCACACACACCAGCTGGGTGACCTCGGGCTAGTCACAGTTCTTCGGAGCTCTCTCAGCCCCACCTACCTCACAGGGTGTTTGTTGTGAGGGGGGAAGGGCAAGGAGACTGTAAGGCCCTTTGAGTCTCTTTACAGGAGAGAAAGCGGGGATATAAATCCAACTCTTCTTCTTCTTCTTCAGTTAGGTATGTAGTTTTACACCTGGTACAATCAGTACCTCTGAGAGAACAGTGCAAAAGTCAGTACTGAAAATCTTGGTTTCCCTTGGTTCCCTGGGCTCCAACCTGAAAGCATCTCAAATCATGGGCTTTCACTGGGGCGTTTTGATGTTCCACTCCTTATCAAATGCCTCTTTTCTGCCTTCCTGGAACCAGACTACTTTTTCAGTATTTACTTTCCCCCTTAGGGATCTCTGAAATAATTTAATACGTGCCTCCTGTCACAGCTAAGTTCATCCTTTGACTGCTAGCTCCCTTCTATCCCACAACGGTCAGCTCCCCACCCCCCCGGTCTCCCCTCCGCATTCCCACTGACCGTTAGGAGACTTAATCCATATTTTTCTGAAGGTTCTGTGTGTGTCGGGTGAATCCATCACACAGGGCGCATCATATTGCATGTTGTGTTAGGGATAATTAAAGAGATTAATAATCCATGTCTTCGGTTTGTTGCTTAGATTCTTTAGGAGATGTTAGTTGTCTGTACTAAAGTCGATGAAAAATGCCCCGTCCCTTGCCAGTTTTGGACAAGGTGCTGCCTATAAAAGTAGCCACTGCACTTACTTCGTGGCTTCAGTGCCTACATTTGACCTGATCCTATCTCTGAATTGGCTCGATCTAGTTTTATAAAATTTATTGGAGCATCTTCAGTTATGTATATCCTTTTACAAATGCCCCAGGGTAGTGGGTGCAGATTGAGTTGAATTCTTCTTTTTTCTTTGCTTCAAGAAGACACTCTGAGCAAAGTGTAATGTGACAAATATGTGTTAGCTCAGAGCTTGGAAGACATCTACATGTTGAGGATCTTGCTGAATCTAGTAACCCCAGAGCACCAAGGCTTGGATTGGAGCCTCTGATCATACCCTAATGAAAATTACTAATGAAATGCATTTTTATAATAGCTTTGTGCATGCGGATAACTGCATGAAAATTAGTACCTGCAGTAAAAGGCAAACAGAAATGATGTGTGTGATGGGACTGTTGGCGTACAGGTTTACCTTGGGAGAAAACACTTTTCCGCAGAGAGGGGGATAATGCAGTCAATTCAGCCAAGGCATTACCTGAAGCAGGTACGCCTGAAAGTAATCAATAAACTATTCTGTGCCTTTGAAGGTGCAGAATAGTTTAGAAGAGAAGAAGAAGAGTTTGGATTTATATCCCCCCTTTCTCTCCTGCAGGAGACTCAAAGGGGCTTACAATCTCCTTGCCCTTCCCCACTCACAACAAACACCCTGTGAGGTGGGTGGGGCTGAGAGAGCTCCGAGAAGCTGTGACTAGCCTAAGGTCACCCAGCTGCGTGTGTGGGAGTGTACAGGCTAATCTGAATTCCCCAGATAAGCCTCCACAACTCAAGTGGCAGAGCGGGGAATCAAACCCGGTTCCTCCAGATCAGAGTGCACCTTCTCTTAGCCACTACGCCACTGCTGCTCCAGATTATTTCCTGAAGCAGAGCTGACAGTTTCCTTTGAGGTGCCAAATTCGAATTGCATGCCTCCTCTGGAATTTGCATAGTTTTTTCCCCTCAAAACAAAGTGTGGTTACAATCAGATAAAATTGAGAAATGCATGAAAAAGTCACCAGTTGTGATCTTTGTGAGGACCTTCTTTTTTATTAGTAATGTCTGTCCCCCGAAGGAGACCCAGCAACTGTTCTAACAAAACTTCTCCATTGGTTGGTGATGGTCACTGTCTTCTGCTTCCCTTCCAGAACTGTCCAGTAATCCAGCTTTGGTTTCAACCCTCATACCTGCTCACGCTCGGAATCAAGCCGCTGCTTCCACCCCTACAAATACTCCAGCAGCCTCAGGTGAGGGCATATTTATAGCTGCCGCACTCTCCCGTAGGGTTCTTCCTCTTCCTTTTTGGAGTTGTGACAGTCATGCGTGCTGACGTTCTGCCCTCCAGTCCCTAGCAAAATGACAACAGCTTGGCAGAATTTTTTAGTGGGAAAGCCATGCAAGGGGAAAAAGTAAAAACAGCCTTTCACCCCCCCTACCCGTTTCCCTTTGGAAATGCCCGTCTCACAGACTGCAGCCACTGAGACAAAACAAATAAACGAAGCCCCATCTTTTACCATAGAGACGCCTTCTTCCGTCTGGGGCTTTTGAGAATTGGATTCTGACGGGTCTGAAGCAGCATGAAACAGCTTGGTAGGTTTTATCAATGAGATCCCCCATTTACGAGAGCTTATTTCTTTCTTTCATTTTCCTCATAAATTTTTAATTTGTATTTCAAAATCTTTCCAACACTCATAAAAAATAAAAATAAAATACTTATCCCATAAAGGACACCCAGTTCCTTCTGCACCGAATAGTAGCCCTTAGAAACAGTTTTTTAGTACTTGGTCATTAAACGTCCAGATAAAATGAAATCTTTAGCTTTGTTACTAATAAAAGTCCCACTTTGGTCTATTGGTTTTTATTTTAGCCGTCCTTCAAAACCACTAGTCATCAATTTCTCTTTTTCTGTTTTGTCCAAATACCAATTATCCGTGAACGTAATTAAGTTGTTTTCCTCGGGTAGCAAAGTTAACTTATTTCTGAAAATTGTACACATGGAGCAGGGGAAGGTTAATTCATGAATGGGGATAATCAGAGATGTTTCACCCTGTTTTCATTGTCATCTTTGTGGCTATTTGAAAAAAAGATTGCCAAGAGTTCAATGCGCTGTGTTAACATTTGGAAATCCTTGCCTGAAGAAGAAGAGTTGGGTTTATATCCCCCCCTTTCTCTCCTATAAGGAGACTCAAAGGGGCCTACAAACTCCTTTCCCTTCCCCCTCATAACAAACACCCTGTGAGGTAGGTGGGGCTGAGAGAGCTCCAAAGAACTGTGACTAGGCTGAGGTCACCCAGCTGGCGCGTGTTGGAGTTCACAAGCTAATCTAGTTCACCAGATAAGCCTCCACAGCTCAAGCGGCAGAGTGGGAAATCAAACCCGGTTCCTCCAGAGTAGAGTGCACCAGCTCTTAGAGTGCACCACGCTCCCACCCATTCCTCTCATTAGGCTGCATAAATTTATCCATACTGGGTTGCGACAGTGTCAGCGTGCGGAGACTGAAAATGTTGCAGCATTGGGCAGTAGGTCTCCCAGGACTGCTTTGGGAAAGGAGAAATTGTGATGACTCCGTTTGAAATAGCGAGCCCCGCAATCGGGTTTAGCTCTCCTAAGCGTTCTGGAGTTGAACATACCATCTTGCAAAATGCTGGTGAAATTGCCACTATGATGTGGTTTTGAAGTCTTTTAAGGTAACCTTAGGAGCCGGTGGGCGCTTCGTGGGCTTCTGCCCTTTGGACAGCGACGAGCGTCTCTGTGCAGGTGCACAAATGGAGTTCTGTGCTGATTGGAACCTGGTCCCTCAGAAGCTTATGGAGCCAGCCCTACAACATTGGCAGTCAGAACCCTTCAGCTCAAGAAGAAAGAGGAGCATGTACAGAGGATGGCCCAAAACGGAAGAAGAAGAAAAGTTGGATTTATATCACCCCTTTCTTTCCTGCAAGGAAACTCAAAGGGGCTTACAAATTCCTTTCCCTTCCCTCCACTCACAACAAACACCCTGTGAGGTAGGTCACAACAATGGAGAGGTATTTTTGGATCCAGCACTCTTCGTTTATTAGAAAAAATGATTTTGATTAACCGATTTTCATGGACTCTAGACAAAAGAAAGTATTTTAAAATGGGATAAAAACTTGATGGAAGCTAATTGTGTCTGTGAAACGGTGGGGAAAGAGACTATGCTGGGCTTTGGATTATGAAAGCAGGATGACTATTCTCAGACTGTACCGCCCTGAGGGAAGCCCAAGACAAGGTTATTTCACTCAATGGAGTGTTGGGAGGGGGAATTTTCAGATTCCAGACTAGATCCAAAAATACCGCTCCATTGTTGTGACTATGCATTAGAATAGAATAGAATAGAATAGAATAGAATCTTTATTGGCCAAGTGTGATTGGACACACAAGGAATTTGTCTCCGGTGCATATGCTCTCAGTGTACATAGAAGAGCATATCTCGGGAGGGGGGCATCGGTCAATTCCACCAACACTCTGGACCCCCCACATTGAGCCCATGCTGTTCCCTTGTGGTCACTTAACCCCCCTGAACCCGCATTTCAAGGGCCCCCTTTCAATGGCCCCTTCCGCACGGGGCTTTTACAGCGCCCTCGGAGCTGCTCGCATGGGGGGCACAGCTGCTTTGCAGCCGCGCCACCCTCACTCCTCCCCAGCGGCGCGAAGCCGCCATTTTCCCACCTCGCTCCCCAAGCGAGGTTTTTGGAAAACGGTGGCTTCCAGCGGCTGGAAGGCGCCATCCCTCCCCCCTTTCCCAATCGACTTACCGTCCCTGCGACCGTCTGGCGCGTCGCCGAGGCCTGGGGACACGCCCCCCCCTGCCCTGCTACTCTGGAGCGGTCGCGCAGGGCAGGGGGGCGTGTCCCTTGGCCTTGGCCTTGGCGACGCACCGGACAGTCGCAGGGACGGTAAGTCGATTGGGCAACGGCGCAGTGCGGCACTGTCTTCCCGGTCGTTACTGGCCCAACCCCCAGCATGGCTGTGCGGAAGTGGCCAATGATTTGGACCCAACCAACATGCCTCATCTGGAAATGCTAAAATAAAGGGGATATCAGTGTGATATTCAGTGACGTGATGATCTACTCACAGGCACATTAAAACCAAGTACAGACGCTCCCTCTGCGTTGATACAGGACACAGGGAGGGAGGTGGGCGCCAGTGGTTTTGCCCACGCACCCTGCCTCCACACAATTCCCCGGAGGTCTACAGAGGGCAACTTCTTGGAGGATCTGGCTTCAGTGAGGTTGCTTGCAGAATGTTGCTGATCACAGGGAGAGTTCCTCCTGAGAACCAGCACGGTTATAGTGGTCAGGAGTGGTGGACTCTAATGCGGAGAACCGGGTTTGTTTCCTCACTCCTTTACATGAGTGGCAGGCTCTAATCTGGAGAATCAGGTTCGATTCAGAGCTCCTCCACATGAAGCCTCCTGGGTGACCTTGGACCAGTCACATTTCTCTCGGGACTCTCGCAGCCTCACCTACCTGTTGCAGGGAGAGGAAGGGAAGGTGACTGTGAGCTGATTTGGTCTCCTTAAAGGCAGAGAAAAAAATGAGGTGTAAAAGCAATCTCTTTTTCTTTGGCAGGGCATTTACTTGGGAGGGGACCAGTGCTCTCATGCCACTGCCCTTCCCTGCGCAGTGGCAGGTTTTATAAATGCTGATTTTATCTGTGTATAAATGGATCCATTAAATGTTTTCTATAAAAGTTCTTCTATCTAGAGCAGTGGTGGCGAACCTTTGGCACTCCAGATGTTATGGACTACAATTCCCATCAGCCAAAGGTTCGCCACCACGGATCTAGAGTTATTAACCCATGTACCCCTGCTCCCTACCCTTCCCCCCAGGGTGGGTAGGTCTTGACCAGATGACAGGCCCCCTCCTCCTCTCTGCCAGGGTGGGTGGGCAATGACCAGATGCCCCCTCCCTCCCTCCCCTTCCCTCTCCCCAGGGTGGGTGGCCATGACCAGACAACGGTCCCCTTTTCTCCCCTGCCTCCCTGGGGAGAAGAGGGAAGAGGTCTGTCTCCTAGTTGTGACCCGCCCTCCCCAGGGAGGCAGGGGAGAATTCCCCTTTCCTTTTGATCACAAAAGTGCATCTCAAAGGTATTTTAAAACAAGATTGCTTGGGTTCTTCCCATTGAGAATTACCTTCTCCAGATACTTTCATGTTCTATAAAACTGACTGGCATAACAATACAATGGGTTATTAGAGAAACCTGAGCTTCCATTTTTTGAGAGTGACAGGTGCAGTTGCCATTCCAGAATGTTGGTTGAGCCATGTTGATTGCAAAATCAGTCCTGCCCACTCCCACATTTTATATGTAATGTATAATAGTCAGTTTTGACAACGAAGTAACCAATTTTGGGGGACAACATCTTAATTTAATGCTTCCCTTCACATCCATGAAACATTGGCTCATTCCGCACATGCAGAATAATGCACTTTCAAACTGCTTTCAGTGCTCTTTGAAGCTGTGCGGAATAGCAAAATCCACTTGCAAACAGTTGTGAAAGTTTGGGTGCTGTGTGGTTTCCGGGCTGTATGGCCGTGTTCTAGCAGCATTCTCTCCTGACGTTTCGCCTGCATCTGTGGCTGGCATCTTCAGAGGATCCTCTGAAGATGCCAGCCACAGATGCAGGCGAAACGTCAGGAGAGAATGCTGCTAGAACACGGCCATACAGCCCGGAAACCACACAGCACCCAAGTGATTCCGGCCGTGAAAGCCTTCGACAATACAGTTGTGAAAGTGGTTTGAAAACGCATTATTTTGCATGTGCAGAAGGGGCCATTGACTGTATATGACCCAGTACCTTGTTTAATTCTCCAAATAGGTTGTCATAAATGGCCGTTGAGTCTCATCAATCCACATCTAGTTTTTCATTGCTCAGTATCAGAATAGGGAATTTTCAAATTTAGAATTCGTCACTTTAATGTTATCTTTTTGCATAGTTCTACAAAGTCATGGTTGGATTTATTTACTTTTATATCCCAAGATCATACCATATTTAGTTCCAACAATACTAACAATTATTCCTGCTGAGTACTAAATATTTAATATTTGTACAGAGTATTTGATATCCTTCTGATATTATTAAACCTTCATTGTCCTAGTATAAATCTGGTTTGCTATAGATACGCTTCAGTCAGTTTGTTCTTTAAGTTGCTGGAAGAGTTGGATCTTTACTTTGAAGGATAACATAATCAGTGTTACCATAGGGCTGGTGGTAGTCCAGTTTTCAAGATTTTTAAAACTAGGGTTTTTTAAAAAATGAAAATGCTTGATTAACAGACTGACTAATTTTCTTAACCTTGCCAAGCTGCTAAAAGTTCATTAATTACTTTCATCTGGATGTTAAGAACTATGTAATTTCTTATTAGATGCTGTGCATTGTCTGAATTTCCATATAAGCCCTCGTGTAAGTCCTTTTTATTGGGGAAATAGTTCTCTTCCTTGTTTTCAGTACGTCAATAATGTATCTGCTTCATCATCTCTCTACAAAAAAACACCTTTTATAAGAAATTCTCTGCTTTGTAAGCTTTCAATTAGTTCTGAACAATTTAATCTTGAATCTGTGCTTCTGCTTTCCCTTCTTATCAAACTCGAATTAGATTTTCCTTTCCCCTAAAAACTTGATTGCGTCTTCAGTGTTTTAAAGTTAGAAATGTAATTTTAATTCTAATGGCAGACGTGTTTGTCTGGGAATCCTCTTCCTCTTAATTATTCTGTTTTTCTAGGCATTGTAGAAAAATTAGCTGTTATTTCCCTGCATAAATGCCTCAATGCCTGATTTCAGAATTATTTTCTTCTGCCATTCAATGTAGACCAGAGGTCTGCAACCTGCGGCTCTTCAGATTTTCATGGACTACAAATCCCATCAGTCCCTGCCAGCATGGCCAATTGGCGATGCTGACAGGGGCTGACGGGAATTGTAGTTCATGAACATCTGGAGAGCCGCAGGTTGCAGACCCCTGATGTAGACATTTTGACTCTACAACTTCTGTAGCAAACACAAAAAGAAGCGTCAGTTCATGTATCAGCATTTCTCTGCCTCTCACACTCACTCACTCACTCACTCACTCACTCACTCACTCACTCACTCACTCACTCACTCACTCACTCACTCACTCACTCTCTTTCAGTATAATCTTCCTGCTTTTTCTGAAAAATATCCACTTTTGAACTATTTTAGGTGGTACATTGTCAGTCTGTGGGACTGCCACGTTACAGGGACTCCTAGCTAGAATGGGTATCCTTCTTGCTGGATTCCAATCTTCCTTTTTCCTTAAACCCTTCCTATGTCACTGCGGGGCATGTAAGGAACCCCCTACATCAGTGATGGCGAACCTTTTTGAGACTGAGTGCCCAAATTGCAACCCAAACCCCACTTATTTATTGCAGAGTGCCAACCCGGCAATTTAACCTGAATGCTGAGGTTTTAGTTTAGAAAGAAAGGGTTGGCTCCCTCTTCCTCCGCCCCACCCACTCGAGCAGGGGCTAGCCTGCTCTAGCCTCCAGCAAGTCCCGTGCACACTGCTCTGTGCCTCTCTAGCATCTCTGCCTCCTCTGCGCCCCCCCCCCTCGGGCAGCAGCCACCTGGAGCACAGGCACCAGGCCCACCAGCCGAGTCCTCCCTGCTCACCGCAGTGCGCGCACGTCATGCTCAGTGGCCCAAGACAGCCTAGATGTGTGTGTGTGATTTTCTGCCCCCCACATGACGAACTCTGTGTGCGCGTGCCCACAGAGAGGGCTCTGAGTGCCACCTCTGGCACCCGTGCCATAGGTTCCCCATCACTGCCCTACATGGTCCTCTGTCAATGGCCAAACACCAAAGTAGCGCTTTCTAAGCGTCTTGTCTGTGTGGTTTGTATTTTATAGTGTAATTTTAATTTTTAAAAAACCAAACCACGTTGGCAATCGGTGGCTGTTCATAGCTGCATACGGTGGTTGCCAAATTGGTTGGGTCAGCTTTTTCGTTTCAAAGTGTATCTTTCAGGCCCCCCTTTTAACTAGACTTTAGTCTGCAGGCAGATTAGGCTTCACCTGGTCATTTTTCAGACAGAGGAGGTCAGCAGTCTGTTGCCCAGCAAAAGAGGAGACCTGCGTCTCTGCTGTCCCTTCCAGCACGCTCTGCATCGGAAGGGGCTTGTTCCGGCTAAGTTATTTCAAACAGAGGAGAGTAGAATGGTGTAAACTGCTTTGGGGAGAAAGGTTGGGTTTAAAGAAGGGAAATAAAGCGAATCAATTTAATTTTCAAACGCAAGCATTTGTTTTACTAACGGCCTAATTAATCGTTGCTATTTTTCAACCCATTTGGCAAAAAAACCATAAAAAGCAATTTTTCTATTAACTCAGGTTGATTTTTTCTCATATCTCAACCATCCATTTTCTGCATAAAGCAGTCATTTGCCCTTGGCTTATTCAACAGGCCGTTACAATTTATATTTAGCGCGCTGTAGTCTTTATTTTCAATTTCAGAGGCAAAAATAAATATCGCTCAGTCCCTCCAATGATAGTGGATTCTGTATGAATTCATGGGCCCTAATTCAGAATGAGAACTATAATGAATCACTAGTTCGAGGACATAATTCTAGATACTCTTTATTTTGGCCACTCAGCTTCAGTTCATTATACCACTACTAGTCAGTATAATATCTACTAATCAGTAAACGAAAATTAAATTATAAAATGGCAAATTAAATCAGATTTAATGTAGCCAGTTGAAAACAGCATATTATTCCGTGGTGTATCCCTTATTACCGTGGTGGCGAACCTTTGGCACTCCAGATGTTATGGACTACAATTCCCATCAGCCCCTGGCAGCATGGCCAATTGGCAGGGGATGATGGGAATTGTAGTCCATAACATCTGGAGTGCCAAAGGTTCGCCACCACTGCTAGACTGACTAACAGCCACATCCAAAGGGGTGGGGTGGGGAATCCACTACTGGGAGCAGTGCAGGACTGCTCTGGCAGATTTGCCCTTCTTTGGGCACTTGCCGTGGTGGTGGGACACAGCACTGAACACTGCACCTGTGTCCCTGTGCCCCCGCCACTGGCGTAGCAGGGATGGTTTGGGGGCCTGGTCTGGGGAGCACTGGCTCCCACCTGGCCATTGCTCTAGTTGTGCTGGTGGCCAAGGCTTAGGACATACACCACTTTTTGTGTGTAAGGATCAGCAGTGGCGTAGTGGTTAAGAGCAGGTGCACTCTAATCTGAAGGAACCGGGTTTGATTCCCCGCTCTGCCGCTTGAGCCGTGGGGGCTTATCTGGGGAATTCAGGTTAGCCTGTGCACTCCCACGCACACTCCAGCTGGGTGACCTTGGGCTAGTAGTCACAGTTCTTCTGAGCTTTCTCAGCCCCGCCCACCTCACAGGGGGGAGGGAAAGGAGTTTGTAAGCCCCTTACAGGAGAGAAAGGGGGGATGCAAATTCATGCGGACCGGATCTGATGGGAATTGTAGTCCATGAACATCTGGAGAACGATAGGTTGGGCACCCCTACCATACGGGCATGGTCCATTTTTAAGAGTAATATAAATAGAATGCTTTCCATTTATCTCAAAATACTTTAATTGGTCTTTTGTTCACATAGTTTGTGGATTTTGCCATAACTGCTAGTTTACTCTTCCCAGACCTCCCGCGGGAACACTTGTTCACTGTCCATTTTGCTGAAAATATACCATCACTGTGGCTACAGCTATATCTAAGCAGTTCTTCCAAAACTTTTGGGGTGTGTGTGTGTGTGTGTTTCCTTCTAAATTTTCTGTCTTTTTGCACATCCACCAGATATGATAAAGAGTTCAAATTCCCTTTATTGTTCTTGTTCAACTTCTCAATATCCTTTGGAGCAATACACCACCAAACTGAAACACCAGTTTTCTCTTTATGTTTGACTAAGTCTTATATCTTCCATCCATAAGGTTTCCCATTGTTGGGAAGATATTTTTTCCTTAAAGTTTTGCATCTTTCTCATGCATTTTTTTTCCAAGACTTGGTTCCTCCTTGGAAGAGTTTATCATATTTCCATGTTATAGCATATATACACGTGTATCAGTCGACCCACATATAAGTCAAGGCACCTAATTTTACCACAAAAAACTGGGAAAACTTATTGACTCACGTATAAGTCAAGGGTGGGAAATGCAGCAGCTACTGGTAAATTTCAAAAATAAAAATAGATACCAATAAAATTACATTAATTGAGGCATCAGTAGGTTAAATGTTTTTGAATATTTATTTCAAAGAAAAACAGCAAACTAGCTCTGTAAGTGGAAAAGAGGGTCAACAAGAACAATATGGTCTCAACAATAACTGTAAAAGTACAAAAACTTTAGCTCAACCAGCAACCAAGCTAAAACACAAGAGTTAAAATCCTTCAAAACTGGATTTTTGGTCAGGAGAAGAATGTTTATGTCAGCAGTACGAATATTTCAGAGTATCTTTAGGAGACCCTCCTGATGATACCACCCAGGTTTGGTGAAGTTTGGTTCAGGGGGTCCAAAGTTATAGACCCTCAAGATGTCGCCCCATCTACTATTAGCTCCCATTGGAAAGAATGGGGGATGGGGCATCCCTTTTGGGGATCCATAACTTTGGACCCCCTAAACCAAACATCACCAAATGTGGCTGGTATCAGCAAGGGATTATCCTGATGATACCATCCAGGTTTGGTGAAGTTTGGTTCAAGGGGTCCAAAGTTATGGACCCTCAAAATGTAGCCCCAACTACTATTAGCTCCCATTGGAAACAATGGGGGATGGGGGCACCCCCTTTGGGGGTCCATAACTTTGGACCCCCTGAACCAAACTTTACCAAACGTGGGTGGTATCATCAGGAGAGTCTCTTGAAAAACCCCTGAAATTTTGGTGCCACTAGCCTAAAAAAGGTGCCCCCTGGTGGCCGACAAAGTAAAAACCCTAAAATATTTTTTTAAATACACCTGACTCGCATATAAGTCAAGGGAGCCTTTTTCAGCACAAAAAATGTGCTGAAAAATTCGACTTATCTGTGAGTATGTACAGTAATTATTTTTCCTAACATTCTTACATTATGTGCCCCTTTAGGTGACATTAATGGTTTTATTGGGGGACTAACTGTTCTTTGGGTAATTCCCAGATTTTGAGAAGTTCATCACTAATTACATGGCTTCTATTTTGCATTGTATCTCTTTTGACTGAGTTTTTAGTGTATAGGTAATTACATAAAACTTTTTCTAAATCCATCATTTCTAATTTTACTACTCTTTGATCTTGGTTTTTAATCCAATCCGCAATCCAAATCTGGCCAGTTACCTGATAATATAATTTGATATTAGGTACTGCTAGTCCTCTTTTTTTTCATACTTTAAATTTGATTCTTGTCTTTTCGCCATCCCTTATGAACTTACTTGTCGGCTTCTGCCATTGTTTCAAGCTTTTCCTTGTATATAGATTGGTAACATCCGAAATTAAAAATTTAATTTTGGCAGTATGCTCCCTTTTATTGTAGAGGTTTTTTCCCCAGACACGGACTTTTTAGTTTAGACCAGGGGTCTGCAACCGGCGGCTCTCCAGATGTTCATGAACTACAATTCCCATCAGCCCCTGCCACCATGACCAATAATGTTAATTTTGCAGCATTAGCCCATTTTGCACCAGGCGCCATCCCCCCCCCCCCGCATGCCAATGGTTATCAGTTCTCCCCTGACCCTTTGAGGGGGGCCTGTGGTAGAGAATTTCATCATGTCTTACCGTGACATCCCTCTGAAGATGCCAGTCATAGATGCGGGCGAAACGTTTGGAGCAAAAACTTCCGGACCATAGCCACACATCCCAGAAAACCCACAACAGCTCAGCCTGTACTGCTGCTTCTGGTGTGGACCGATATAGGGCTGTGTGTGAAGCCCATGTTTGGGAACAGACTGTGGTATTGCTCTTAGCAAGCCCAAAGCTGGACCATGTCCGGCCACTGCAGAACGCTTAGCTCCCACACAGCACCAAGTCCGTCCACCCCTGTGCTGCTCAGATTCTCTCCCTCATTTATGGCAAACGAAAGTTTACCAATGCATCCAAAAGAGAGACAGTTCAGGAGAGGGAAGAATGCAAAGAAAAGGAACAAGGAAGGATCCGGGAGTAAAGCTGAATTTTGGTTTGTGAGTTGAGGGATGCTGTACTCTTAAGAAGCCAGGGTGGCCTTTTGGCATGGGTTTTGGGTTCCCAGCTGAGTCAAGACGGAAAAGAGACCCCTGTGCTCATAACTTGCTCCCTCCCGCGTAACCGCTCCCTTCCCTCTCTTTTGCCCTTTGCAGACGCTAACGCAGGAGACCGAGGCCAGACCAACAACATAGCTTCGGCATCCGCCTCCAACTCCTCCTGAGCCCGTCGCGAGCGACAGCCTGTACAGAAGAGTCGCCAGTCGTTTGAGTCTCGCTCAGCAACACTGATCACATTTGGAAAGAAAATTAAAAAGAGGAAAAAAAAAACACCAACCCCTGTTCATTCTAGTGTTCGATTTTTTTTTATTATTGTTGTTCTTATTTAACCTTGTAAAATACCTATAAATACAAACCGGTTCCATCGTGTCCTCACTCTCTGCGGGCTCTTTGGGGCAGCGAGATCGGTAGGGTGGGAAGAGGGAGGAGCGGAGCGAGAGACCGCGCTGGTGCATCTTCCCATGACAATCTCTTTTGATTTCGACAGTTGCTGTTTTATCTGCATTCAGAATCAGGAATCGTCTTTCGTGCCCCTCCCGCCACAAAACGACGCCCCATTCTGCTGAAGTTCCTTTTTTAAAAGCCTTGTATTTTTTTAGTGAAGTTTCAACTTTTGGTATCGTGCACAACTTGAATTTGGTCTGGAGCTTGAGCAGGACTTGCCGATATTGAATAGTCTTCGATCTGGGTTGGACGAAAGGAGAGGCAGGCAAGAGAGGTGCTAAAAAGATGCTGGATAGCCAAAGGGAACCGGGGTCGGTGGGGTGGGGTTTGCTGTCTGAATAATGCTTTTGGAACTGTTAAAAGAGCAGACCTTGATCGTTAGTTCTGTTCTAGCGTGGGGGAAATCCTGTCAATATGTATGTTACATATATGCACACAGACTATTAGCTTGAACTTGATACATTTGTTCGCCTAACCTGGACATTCGAGGATCTACGAAGCACATGAAGACGGTGGTCAGTTGCTTGCCTCCTTCCGCAGACAGGGGCAAGGTATTCGTGATCCCACTTTTCCCCACTGTGTGCCCCGTTTCCAATTCTAAAGCTGGCTTCTTGGCCCAAGCAGCAAATAGGCCCGGATTATCACATATTTCGTCATGCGCTGTTTTCAGCGCAACTTGAATTTTCAAACTGCAGCATTATTTTGCAGGTGACTTTAAGTACACCTTTCAGGATGGGCTGCAGGGTGACCCTTTTTCCTTTGTAACCTTTATTTATTGATCCTGTGGTTGATGTTTTCCCAGTGGACACGAATACGTCGACAAATCAGCTTACTTGCGCCCGATCACTTAAGCAAAGCTATTAGTGTGTGTATATATATGCACATATACATATGCATATATATATATTATAAATATATACATAGATAACAGTGCTGCTTTTTAATTTTTTTAATCTATAACTGGTCTGACTGAAGCTGAAAATGCTTTCTTAGTGTCTTTGTCCTGGGTTATTTTTATAGCAGCAGTCAAGAGTCTTGTTTTTCTGATTAAAGCAATACTCCTCGGAAGGGGCTAGCGGAGTAGGGAGCAGGAACGTCATTGCTGCAGTAACACGCGAGCTCTCGGGCCTCGCTTCTTCCTTGTAGATTGGAGGGAAGTGTCCTCCTGGGCCAGGGGTCTGCCACCTGCGGCTCTCCAGATGTTCCTGGACTACAATTCCCATCAGCCCGGAATTGTAGTCCATGAACATCTGGAGAGCCGCAGGTTGCAGACCCCTAGCCTAGGCCTGACGTGAATTCAAATGAAAGTCATCTGGTGCTCCTGGGAGTTGCAGTTGATCAGCGGATCTTCCGAGGCACAATCAACTGTTATGACCCATGCACATATGTAAATGCTGCCACCTGAGGAGTTCTGGACTCAGGGCCTCCTCTTGCGCCAAGACCGCCTCTTTGCCGTTGGTGGGAGGTGAGCGAGCCCCGCTAAGGTCCGAGCTGGTTAAAAGGCAGGGGAGCAGGTTGCCTGCCTAAAAATCAGGGTCGGAGAGGAGTCGATACTTACCTGTTCTTCTCCAACTACTGCAAGGGCCGTGAGTCTTTCAGTACAGAAGCAGGTCCTTCGGCTGTTCAGTGTGGTTACAAGAGAGCCTGTGGCAGATGAGAGGCCAGGAAGGACGGAGAGCCGGCTGTCGTCAGAAACGAGCCCGTGCACGTCTTCCACGCTGAGTCCTTCACGATCAGAGCTCAGGAGACCTCTGAAGAAGCCCGGCCGTGGTAGAGGGAAGGGTCCATTTCTAAAGAACAGGCCTTGGGTTCAGAGCAACGGCTGCTGCCGGTTTTAGGACGAGAAAGTGGCGTCTTAGAATGCGCATCACTCTTTTTAGTTTGAAACTAGCAGGGGAGAAGAATGAAAAGCTTTAATTCTTTTTTTCAGTTTTATTTTGTGTGTGTGTGTGTGTGTGTCCACGTGTGTAGAGACCGGGGTCCTGATGGTTTTATTTTCTTGAGGATCATGACGGGACTGCAAAAACAGTTTTATACAAATTTAGATCCAGGTGTTTCAATACCATTTTTTGGTGTAAATAAACTGACAAAGCTCCTCACCAAATTCAAGTTTGTACATTAGTTGTTGTTGTTGTTTTTTTTAAAAAAACAAAATTGAGTTTTATTGCTTTGTATGTAAATATGTGGACCCAGGAACTGTTGTTAATGAGCAAAAAGTTACCATTCAGGGCAGTTAACTCTGTTTTAATAATCAGAAGAAAATGTAGATGAGCTTTTTGAAGCCATATAGTTCTAACTCTGTACAGTAGATAACCGGCCTGTATTATTGTAACAATAACTCTAGCGATGTATAGTATAATCTATATAGTTTGGAGTGCCTTTGC
The DNA here is from genome assembly GCF_021028975.2 of Sphaerodactylus townsendi. NCBI lineage: Eukaryota > Metazoa > Chordata > Lepidosauria > Squamata > Sphaerodactylidae > Sphaerodactylus > Sphaerodactylus townsendi. The sequence continues at coordinate 114,560,007 of NC_059431.1, read as the reverse complement.
TTCCATGATGTTTTCAATTTTGTTTTCACGGATGTTCATCCTTTTTCTTTTCCTCTCGTGTCAAAATCTCTTGGCTTCCCCTCTTTCAGCAGTTCCAGGGTCAGTAGCATCATTAAAAGAAACGGCGTTCATCCCCAGCTTCATTTGGAACCATGGCTTTGTCTTAAGTCTTTTAAAAGTCAGCCCCTCTTCTCTTCTCTCCTCTCCTGCCTCCTCCCCAATAACAGTGACTGGTTTCATTTTGCATTTGCTCTCTTGGCACCGAAGTGGCAGGTTGACGTTTTGCTCCGTGCCCGTCGATTTGTGACGACGAGTTCTCTTAACGGCAGCTTTGAGGAGCCTCCGTTTTTGGAATCTTGATTCCAATTTTAGAGGGAAACTTGGATTTCGCAAAGACGAGAATGTAACGAAAGGGGGTAGAACAACCTGTACGCACCCAGCCCTCCCCAGTACTTTGCAGAGATTAAAAAAAAATCTTTGCCAAGCAATTAATCTGTGCTATTGAGGGGCTGTAGAGTTACCATTTTTCCTCCCCCTCCACTCCCCCTCCCCAGATTGATGTTTTCTTAAGGAACTTGACCTTAATTTCTTGTGCCCAACACAAAAGGCCTTGCTGTTAAAACTTGCTCACGTGTGTGTTCTACCTTGTTAGTATTCCACATAAAGAGTGTCTACAGTGGCAAAATGCTGAATTTTTTTATCATACCAAAGGTTGCTGGCTTTTGTTTGGGGTGGGGTGGGAGGGTTGTGTGTGTGTATGTGTGTGTGTGTGTGTGTTCACACACACACAACCATCTTGTGTTCATTCCGGTAAGGCAGAGGCTGCCCTTCTTCAGGTGACGGAGCGGTCCGTGGTAGCATTTTGTTTCGGACAGTCCACTTGGAATTTTAATGTTGTCGACTGCGTTCCAGTGAAGTCCTGTACGGCCTCTTGGTTTCTCATTTGTCAGCTCTGCATGTCCTGAAATGGCATTAATTTTGCTCTGCATCCCTGACTAAAATGCCAGACGAGACGCTGGTCGTTTTAACTCGGGGACTTAGAATTCCTTTAGCGAAAAGAGGGGAAAAAAACTAACATTTTATTCAACGTAGAATGCTCTAAACCAATCTAGCTGATGCTTGGATATAGTTCCTTTTCACCAATCAACAGAGTAATGGTGGATGTCTAATAATGAAATGTTTATTTGAAATGTCCCCAGACTAGCGAGAGACATTCCCCACAGACCTGTCCTCCGTTAGAAATCTCACCCGCTGGAAGTCAACGCCCATTAATGAAAAGCACAGTTCCGTATCCAACCCAGGACCTACTTCGGTGGAAGCGTCAGAGAGCCTGAGACTTCTCGGCACTTTTTTAACTGGGGCTTTAATCGAACTTTCCAATTTCGTTCTTCGTTTTGTGTTAAGGCAGTAAAAGCAAAATGGAAAGGCATATATTATAAGGCAAGTACCTAGAAAGTTAGCTCAAGATAACGTATCTTCCTTCCTTGTGTTTGTTCGTTCTTTGTTTTTTTTTTTTGTGGGGGGGGAGGGGACAATTTATATATATAAGTAACAATTTATATATATAAATAATATGCTTGCCTGTACAAATTTGCGTTTGTTACTATGTTGCTGATAGCACTCGGGCCTGCACACACAATTAGTGTTATCACTTCCATTCTAAAAAAAAAGCAGAAATCTAAAAAATATATATATAATGGACTGTGGGTGGTATACAAACTATGGCATACACTTTGTGCAAAGCTGTCTTGATTCAAAGAAGCAGAACTTGTATAACATTATTACTACTTGAATGCCTCTGTGACTGAGTTTTTTTTTTCATTTTAAATATAAACTTTTGTGAAAAGTATGCTTAATGTTTTATTATTTTTACCTCCTCCCTTCTACTCCTTTGTAAATACATTTTGTTCCGTGTGACTTGGTTCGGAAAATAGTTAACTGGTACTGTAATTTGCATTAAATAAAAAGTAGGTTAGCCTGGACATGAAATTTAAAAAAATACAAAGTGTGTGGTCTTTATTTCACAACGGTGGCCATTTTCTGTCCACTGTGTCCTTTGAAAGTCTTTTTCTTCTACTGTTTCCTGTTCACTTTTTTGGTCCAAAAGCACGTACACTGCTCCCAAAATTGGACTTTTCAACTAATTGAAAAAATTCAGGAAAATAGCATGTTAAAAAAAATAGCCTGTATTAATTCATGATATTTTCATAAGTGAAAACAGTTTCCGTCTTTCACCAAAATGGTTTATTTGGTGGAGAGATGCCGGTGTCATCGTTAATAAGGACGGCCCGATTTGCAGAATCTGCCAGACGGCCTGGCAGAAGTGCAGAGACGTGCAGAAGTGCAGAGACGTTTTCTAAAGTGCTTCCTTTATTTCCGTCCCTTCTTTTGGTGGTGCTGTGAAGAGTCTGTCGTAACCGCATCCCGTGGGGGCCTGTTTTTCCAACAAACCTGCACATCACGATCTCTGGGCTGGGTTTTCTTTGGGTCCTGAATAATGTATGTATTTAAATGTGGTCTCTGTTCACCCGAAACAAAAATTCTTTTTTGGGGCAAGATGACTGGCCAGCGCCGTTCTGTTACTCTTCCTAAAAGGCGAGAGGCCAGGTCGTGTGACTACTGCTTCAATAAAAAAAATTATATTGCAAAAAAAGGATTCTTTTCGTTTGTTTATAGTCATGCACACTTTTTATTGCCATGCTGGTTCTTTCCACCAGGGGCAAAAGGTGACGGGGCAGCCTCAACAGTCAAAGGAATGCCGCTTGAGGCATGTAAAGAACCATAAACTGGTGCAGCGTACGGTACTGTCGAGCAGGGTTTCCCGACATGTGTCTTGCCGACACCTTTTCTACCAGCCGCTCTTTAAGAAAGTCAGTGGGTCTTTCACCCAGCTGGGCTTCTGATTAGCCATCGGAAAGCTGATTGGCTGGGTTGATTTTTAAGGCGGTGCTATGGCAGCAGTTGTCACTACAGCACCAGGTTCTACAGTGTTATGAAGCCGTGTGTATGCGTATGTTCCTCTTAAATGGCATCCTATTAAACAGTATCTGCCTGAAATGTCGGGGCATCGCTATTAGAATTATGCATGACTTCCTCGGGTTTCCGTGGCTAGCTCCGCCTACTGCGGCAGCCATTTTATGATGGCATCCCAAATTCCAAAAAGAGGTACTGCAGGGTTAGACTTTGTATGGTTAGAGTGGCTCGAGACATCCAGGAAAGCACAAAAGCCGAATGACAAGAAACGGGCGAGCAAAGATTCTCAAGTTGAAAGATGCCTTTTTTTCATGACGACGTCTGGATGCCGTGGGTCTTACTGGGAAGATGGCTCTTGTGGGTACTGCATTGGGATTTAGAGTGGTGGACTCTAATCTGGAGAACTGGGCTTGATTCCCCACTCCTCCACATGAGCGGCAGACTCTGCTCTGGTGAACTGGATTTGTTCCCCACTGTGACACATGAAGCCTGCTGAGTGACCTTCAGTCTCCTCACACTCTCTTCCATGAGAGAGCCTTTCTCTTCTCTGGCACCTTATTTGCTTGGTGTACTCCCTCCCTCATTTAAAGCTGGGAGACCGAGGCCTGCCTAGATCTGTTTTGTAGTCATGGGGTGTGGGTGGGGTTGCTGAACATACCATGTGGTATGGGGGAGAGACCAGCCTTTCCCAAGATTTCTCATCTCTCCCTCGTTCCAGAGGTGGGATCCAGCAGGTTCTCACAGGTTCCCGAGAGTAGGTTGCTAATTATTTGTCTGTGCCGAGAGGGGGCTACTAATTGGTGATTTTGCCACATGATTTTTGCCTTAGTTACGCCCCTCCTCTCAGCAGTAGCGCGCAGAACTTGAAGCAGTCTAGCAGGAGGTGCACCGGTGTGCGTGGCAGCCTGTGCCTGCGTGCATTCGTTTCCTGCCCAAGGACCGGTGCAGCGGCTGCATCCTTGCCACAGCCCCGCCCAGGAATGCCCCGCCCCCGTCGTGCCCGGCCACGCCCCCGTCGTGCCCCGCCCAGCCCCATTGGCGCTACGCCACAGTTTGGATCCCACCCCCATGGGAACCTGTTACTAAAATTTTTGGATCCCACCACTGCAGGTTTGAATCCCCCAACCTGCAGTTCCATATTCCGACTTGGGCCTGCTTTATTCCAAAGCGTCAGCTCAGTGGGCAAAAGGTGAGAGTCTGCAAGGCTTCATCTTTGGAGCTGGGGAATCGTGAGAACTGTTTTGGCAAGACCTTCTCCCAGCCGCAGCCGCCACCCACCGTTGAGCAATTCATGCTACGGAACAAGGGAGCAAAGCTCTCTGGGTGGCAGGAAGAGCCGGGGCCAAACTGCCCAAGACCCCACTTGAGTCTGGTGGCAGAAAGACGACTGGTGGCCATGGGGAGAGGGGGCCACGATGTGACCGACCCTTCGCAGCGCGCTCGCCAAACCAACTGAGCATCTCCACGCGAGTCCTAGAGAGGCCGGTGGGCTGCCCTGTAATTCCCGGAACCTACCCCTGACACAAACAGTCCGACCATATTGCCGGCAGTTGGCCTTTATTTCTTCACACACACGTGCAATTGGCGTCTTTTGAGCCACAAACTGAAGGGAAGGGCGCGTTCTTATGTGGCAAGTGAGCTCCTGACCCCGCTGCACCACCCGCCTTTCCAGGTGTTTCCACAACTGGTTTGCTTAGGCCTGGTTCGCCCCAGCTGCTGCTCAGACAAAGTAGCTCCTCTTTGGAGGGATTTTTAAATAGAACGGACAAACCCATGATCATGGGTGTGCTTCCCCTTGCACAGCGGCCAGAGAAGTCTTCTACCTGCGCTGGTCGGGATGTGAGGAAGCAGCAAGCAGCAGGGGAAAGGAGGGAGAAACTCTAATGCGTGGGCTGTTGTTTGGGGACAAAAGGGCCTTGCGAGGCTCTCCGTTAAGCGTCTGCCGTTGACAGTGAGGAGCAGAGGAATAGGAAAAGAGCGTTTCTCCTCCCCACACAGACCATTCTCCAGGGAATATATGGCCTAGCCGAGGGTTCCTTCTATTCCCTGTCCCCTCATGCGGTCTGAAGGTCGCCTCAGGAAGAGCGGTACCCTCTCGAACCTTGGCTGCTGTTTTTGCCAACGGTGCCCAGCAGTGCTGGGCAGAAGGGTGGGAGGAGACATTTCAGCAGGTGAACCCCTTATCTGCCCCTGGGCTCCTCCCCTGCGAATCTGGAGGCATGCCTAATTAGAATTGTGAAGCATTGACTGCAGTGTCCGTCTCCATGCGGTGGTTCTGGCTCAGCTGCGGCGGCTGGCGGTTGGTCTGGCATCTCCGTAACGTCATGGGGGGGCGATTGTGGGGTAGGAGAATGTCTGTTAGCCTGCCCGAGCAGAGGCACCCATTGGCTCGCCAGCCTCTGGGAAGCTTCACATCGTGCAAAGGCTTCGGTGATGGTCCCGTGGATGATCTGGTGGGCGGCGTGGATGTGTTTTCTCTGGGCCTGCCTCACTGAAGAAGAAGAAGACTTTATTTACAGTCAATGACCAAATATATTACAAATCTCCAAAATATCGACAACAAAACAAGAATGCAGATCTCTCTCTCGCCATTATTCCAGCACACTATCTCTCATCTGTATATCATTGTACTTTGTAGACACACCTGAAAGCAGCATAAAAGTTACTAGGAGACAAAACAAAAATATCTAAGGGGGGATGCCATGTATTCAGATCATTTTTTTCTTTTTTCATAATGAATAGACAGAATTTGTTTGCTACCCGATTTAGTAATATTCTCCTTCTTAGCTATCTTGTAATAGTTTTTTTCACAACAAACTTTTATCAGAACAATATCGTCATCTTGTGTAGTAGATGTGACAGGCATTTTTCCTTGCCTACTCTCATAAAGGGGACACTTTTAATAACATATGCTCCTATAGTTTCTACAGAATTCCAGAGAGCAAGAACATAACGCCTTGCAGCGTGAAGGTCTCTTTGATATTTCCCTTCCTAAGAAGACAGCAGAAGGTAAATGTGCACTTCTTGCAAGAGTAAAAGCTCTCCTTAGATCATTATTATCCAGATAAGTTAAATAAGGAGCAGGGGCAGTGATATATTTCTGTGTATACCGTGTTTCCCTGAATATAAGACAGTGTCTTATATTAATTTTAACTCCCAAAGATCTTTATGTCTTATTTTCAGGGGATGTCTTACATATCTGTATTCTGTTCATCAGGCATGCTTCCAAACAAAAACTTTGCTACGTCTTACTTTTGGGGGATGCCTTATATTTCACACTTCAGCAAAACCTCTATTATGTCTTATTTTCCGGGGAGATCTTATATTCGGGGAAACAGGGTAGTAGAGGAAAATCTGAATATCTTGCCAGATCAGACTGTCGTGATACATCTTTGATTCTTTGGGTAAGTTCACTTTTAAAATGATCCCAATTTTTGATCATATGGGTGTTATATGGAAGGCCACATTTATTAAGGCACTTCTCCATCTCTTGAGCCCACCTAGGTTTATAAGGCCTGCCTCACTGGGTGTGGGAGAGAGGGAGAACTGAGAGAGGCCAGCTCTGGGAATATGGCTCCCCAGTCCCTTGCCCCTCTTCCCCCGCCTCTCCCAAATAGTTTCCCCCATCAGTCAACACAGATGTGAACTTCCAGAGCAAATCCTCAGCCAAGCCCTCTCAATGTGAACACTCTGTACGCTCTCAGGAACTGGTGGTGCTACTGGAAGGAAGAAAGGGATGTTGCTGGCTCCAATGGTCCCCTCTTCAGCTGAAACACTTTTCTCTGCTACTTGGAGTGGGGTGGGGCAATATCCCGTGTGGGAGGCACTTCTTACAAATTATTTGTTGCCAAGGTATTATGCTGCTGAGTTTAAATGAAGAAACAAATATAATGGTGGCCAGGAATCGTTTCAAGGGGGTGAGTGCAGACATACAGCGCTGTAAAGAGGAGGGGGATTGAAAACGTTTTAGAAATGTTTTATGAATTTGTGTGGAAAGGGCCAATGTCTGCCATCATTATGGACCTCCCAGGGAGAAGCCAAAAACAAGCAAACTTTTGCCCCCAGTCTGCCACGGGAGCCCACGCCCCTTCCGGCTGGGCGGTGGAGCCGGTGCTGAGTGTGGTGAACCAGATATCTCACCTTTCTCCTTGATGGCCATTTTTTGCACTTCGGGGATCAGGAAGCGATAAACCAGTTCAGCCACAATCTCTTCCGACTGAAGGCGAGTTTGGCTGCAAAGCAGAGCAGAAGCATGAGAGATTTCGTTCCCCTGGTCTTCCCCGATTTTCCTTCTGAGCCGTGTGCTGCTTTGAAGAGGTTTGCACCCCTCTCTGAGAGAGGTTTTAGGGCCAAACAATATGTGCCCTTGGCGACCCAGGGCCAGATCTGTGGCATGTACTTCAGCCACAAAACGTGGCTGCGGGTTCCTGACGTGACTTGAGAAAACGGCGCACTGAAATTAGCCGGCCTCGTCGTGTCCGCTGGTTTATAGCTACACCAAGTGCCATCCATTCTCTTTTTTAGAATTGGCCGAAGAAGAGTTTGGATTTCTGCCTTTCTGTCCTCTAAAGCACTTAGGGTGTCAAACCATCGCTGACCCCTCAGATGTTATGGACTACAGTTCCCATCATCCCCTGCCAGCATCATAGCTACACCAAGTGCCATCCATTCTCTTTTTAGATGACGAAGAGAAGAGTTTGGATTTCTGCCTTTCTGTCCTCTAAAGCATAGGTGTCAAGCTTCGCTGACCCTCAAGATGTTATGGACTACAGTTTACATCATCCCCTACCAGCATCATAGCTACACCATAAGTGCCGTCCATTCTCTTTTTAGATGGCGAAGAGAAGGAGTTTAGATTTCTGCCTTTCTGTCCTCTCAAAGCATAGGTGTCAAACTCGCGGCCCTCCAGATGTTATGGACTACAATTCCCATCATCCCCTGCCAGCATCATAGCTACACCAAATTACCATCCATTCTCTTTTTAGATTGTGAAGAGAAGAGTTTGGATTTCTGCCTTTCTGTCCTCTAAAGCATAGGTGTCAAACTCGCGGCCCTCCAGATGTTATGGACTACAGTTCCCATCATCCCCTGCCAGCATCATAGCTACACCAAGTGCCGTCCATTCTCTTTTTAGATGACGAAGAGAAGAGTTTAGATTTCTGCCTTTCTGTCCTCTAAAGCATAGGTGTCAAACTCGCGGCCCTCCAGATGTTATGGACTACAGTTCCCATCATCCCCTGCCAGCATCATAGCTACACCAAGTGCCGTCCATTCTCTTTTTAGATGACGAAGAGAAGAGTTTAGATTTCTGCCTTTCTGTCCTCTAAAGCATAGGTGTCAAACTCGCGACCCTCCAGATGTTATGGACTACAGCTCCCATCATCCCCTGCCAGCATCATAGCTACACCAAGTGCCATCCATTCTCTTTTTAGATGACGAAGAGAAGAGTTTGGATTTCTGCCTTTCTGTCCTCTAAAGCATAGGTGTCAAACTCGCGGCCCTCCAGATGTTATGGACTACAGTTCCCATCATCCCCTGCCAGCATCATAGCTACACCAAGTGCCATCCATTCTCTTTTTAGATGACGAAGAGAAGAGTTTGGATTTCTGCCTTTCTGTCCTCTAAAGCATAGGTGTCAAACTCACAGCCCTCCAGATGTTGTGGACTACAGTTCCCATCATCCCCTGCCAGCATCATAGCTACACCAAGTGCCATCCATTCTCTTTTTAGATGACAAAGAGAAGAGTTTAGATTTCTGCCTTTCTGTCCTCTAAAGCATAGGTGTCAAACTCGCGGCCCTCCAGATGTTATGGACTACAGTTCCCATCATCCCCTGCCAGCATCATAGCTACACCAAGTGCCATCCATTCTCTTTTTAGATGACGAAGAGAAGAGTTTGGATTTCTGCCTTTCTGTCCTCTAAAGCATAGGTGTCAAACTCGTGGCCCTCCAGATGTTATGGACTACAGTTCCCATAATCCCCTGCCAGCATGATGCTGGCAGGGGATGATGGAAACTGTAGTCCACCCACGGCTTTTTTGCCCCATTCAAGCCTCCTTCCAGTCCAAGTTCATGTGCATTCTTGCACAAGCACAGAAGGCTGCATAAGCTTATTTGAGTATACAATTTCCCTGTTCCTTGCTATTTGTCTTTCATACACAATAACTTCTTCTCTGGCTAATACCGTGTTTCCCCGAAAATAAGACAGTGTCTTATATTAATTTTTGCTCCCCAAAGATCGCTATGTCTTATTTTTCCGGGGGGATGTCTTATTTTCTGTGTTCTGTTAAGTTGGGCATGCTTGACAAAAAAACTTTGCTACGTCTTACTTTTCGAGGGATGCCTTATATTTTAGCACTTCAACACAACCTCTTTCGATCTTATTTTCAGGGGATGTCTTATATTCGGGGAAACAGGGTAGCTATAAATCACAAGTTCAACCTTATTGATGGGCTTAGAGTGCCGGACAGACCAGCAGAAGACAGTTTATCTGTTAAACAACCAATCCAGGGATGCTCTAGAGCACGGGTGGCCAACCTATGGTGCTCCAGATGTTCATGGACTACAATTCCCATCAGCCCCTGCTAGCATGGCCAATCGGCTCCCCTGCTCTAGAGCAAGTGGCCAGGTTTTTATGCACGGTCATAAACAAGCGATCTTAATTTTGCTTTGTATTTTTTTTGGTATTTTATTTTAAATCTTTGTGCTCTGCCATTAAAGGTTATCTGTTATAACCTGTTGTAATACAAATCACAAGGCTGTAGGTTGAAGAAGAGATACTGAAACGGGACATTCGCCGGCATACTTTCACCTTTGAAATGGCTCCGTCGTTTGCTTTCAGATGAGCTAATTTCTTATACAAACACCTGGCAACAGCTGACGCTGTACATTTCCCCTCCGCCCATCATTTCTCCCATTCCTTTTTTTTCCTGTGACTGTACAAAGATCACGAAGAGAAACTCTGGGCTTCTGGCCCTTGAGCACCTTCCTTATGAGGAGAGGCTGCAGCATTTGGGACTCTTTAGTTTGGAGAGGAGGCGTCTGATGGGGGATATGATTGAAGTCTATAAAATTATGCATGGGGTAGAAAATGTTGACAGAAAAGAATTTTCTCTCTTTCTCACAATACTAGAACCAAGGGGCATTGAAAATGCTGGGGAAAGAATTAGGACTAATAAAAGAGGGAGGTGGTGATGGCCACTAACCTGGATAGCTTTAAAGGGGCTTGGACAGATTTATGGAGGAGAAGTCGATTTATGGCTACCAATCTTGATCCTCTTTGATCTGAGATTGCAAATGCCTTAACAGACCAGGTGCCGGGAACCTTGGCCATGAGGCCATTGCTTTCACATCCTGCATGTGAACTCCCAAAGGCACCTGGTGGGCCACTGCGAGTAGCAGAGTGCTGGACTAGATGGACGCTGGTCTGATCCAGCAGGCTCGCTTATGTTCTTATGAGAGCTCTGTGGAGTTGTTGAAAACAGCCCCTACCGTTTTTCCATTTCATAAGCAACGTCATTGATCTCCATGGCCGCCTTCTGGATCTCTTCTCTGGCTTGCTCGTCAGCCGTCTTCTCCATGCTGTTCAAGATCACATCTTCCAGGTAGGAGTCGACCGTCTTTTGGTGCACGTGGACAACCTGGGGGTGGGGATGTCGTCTTACTCTCAAGTCATACGACGAAATTTCTGCACAGCAGCCGGTTGTGGCTCCAGACAACAACATCACACCATACTGGGGGTTCCCACAGAGCCTGTGGGGATATCGATCGCCCAGGCACTGCCACTGCAGTCTTGGGGTGAGGCGAAGAGTGTCAGGGAAGCGGCGTGTTCTTGGCATTTTGAGGGCAGGGGGGCAGGAGGGGCATGGGCAGTTCATGTCTTGGGCACAGTTTCCCCTCCCTTCGTCACTGGAACAGAAAAGTAAAAGCATGGAGAATATTTTGAAATGGACCTCTCTGTCCCACATTTGCCTCTGTCAGAATGGCCCTAATTCTGACTAGGGGGATGGCGAAGGGATGCTCAGGACAGAAAGGAATGCTCCTCTCCCTTTCCTGCCAGTCAATTCTTTATCAGTGTGAAATGCCTTTTGTCTTTTGTACTTTTGCTTTGATCCTGCGGGAATGGGATTGGCGTCGCGAGCCTAGGGACCTTGCAGATCTCTCCTCCCGCCCTGGCACTAAAGCCCCATCACTCTCTCTCCCAGGGGAGGGTCCCTTAACAAACAGTTCCTCCAATGCAGGCCTGAATCCCACCACTATGCCTGCCCTGTTCTTGGCAGGCCTTGCTCCTCCCAATGGAAGCCCCTCACCCGGACTGCTGCTCTTTAATCCCTACCCCAAAGTTTTAGTTTGGTCCCAAAGTTACACCCAAGAAAAGCGCCAGCCTCAGTCTCCAAGCTTGTGGGGAAGGGTGCCGTAGGCGGTAGATAGTACCCACAACAAATCGAATTAGAGCTCAAGAGGACCCATCCCTGAAGCTCAGCCCAGTCCAGCAGAAGCGCCTTATTACCCGCAGCCAGCCTGTGATGCCCTGACTCCCAACGTGTTTGCTGGCTGGCCATGCTCTGGCTGGAGTGAGGGAGGAGATGGCGGCATGTAGTGCCATAGAGGCGGCTCTGAGCGCTGCCTTGGGTTCCATAGGTTCACCATCACAGTATTAGGGGAATGCAAGGGTGGGGGGATTATGGGTTGAACCCAGAGGTGGGATCCAGCAGGTTCTCACAGGTTCCCGAGAGTAGGTTACTAATTATTTGTGTGTGCCCAGAGGGGGTTACTAATTGGTGATTTTGCCACGTGATTTTTTGCCTTGAATTCGCCCCTCCTCTCCAACGGTAAGCGCAGAACTTGAAACAGTCTGGGAGAGCACGGCGTGCGTGGCAGCCTGCCTGTATTCGTTCCCACAGCTCAGGACGGTGCAGCAGCTGCGTCTTACAGCCCTGCCCACGAATGCCGCCCGGAATGCCGGCCACACCCCCGTTGTGCCCCACCCAGCCCCATTGGCGCTACGCCACAGTTTGAATACCACCACCATGGGAACCTGTTACTAAAATTTTGGGATCCCACCACTGGTTGAGCCTTTCTGTAACTTTCACTTATATACCGAGGCCAGAGAGTCAAACTTCAGTTTTGGCTATCTGAGCCTTGGGCTGACACGGTTCCAATAAAGCTCTTGAAACCTTCTTGAGTCTCGTTTGATGACCAGAGGAACAGACCCTTACACTCTTCCATTGAAGGAAAAGATACTTAAGTTGAAGGAACGCTACTGAGGGGATTGTTGCATCTCCCCCACCATTTGGCTCCGTTGCCTATGAAGCTACGGACAACAATTGGCCAGTGACCATCACGGCATGCACCCTTCTGATAGCTTGTCCTCCACGTGCCTGTCTGAAGATCTCGTCCTCTTCCCGCCGGCGCCTCTCTTCCACCTGCCGGCGCCCGCTCTCCTCGGCTTCCCGCATCCGGCGTTGCCTTTCAGCCAACATGGCAAAAGCATGGATCCGCCGCTCTTCCTGCAGCCGAATTAGCTCTTTGGACAGGAAGTCCACCAGGTTTGCAATGGCCCTTCCTTCCACCCGAGCCAAATGCTTCTCTATCATGGACACCTGGGGACAAAAGAAGAGTCATGCTGGACTAGAGAAGACAGCCCACTTTCATAAGACTGGTGCGCCAAGTCCGAGGCCCCTCTTCACTACAGGGCTGGCCTAAGGATTTATCCACCTTACTGTCTGGTGAGCTTGTATAGCAGTTTCTTGAACCTGCTCTATGAAGGGGCGTTACTTGAAACAGCCACATGGAGATTAAAATTTCCTTGACTGAATTAAAGCAACGCACTAAAGGCTAAATCACAGCGCCACTTGACCACTGAATGCTCCCCAAAAACATTCCATTTCTGCAGGACTCAGCCCTCCGTCTCTAAGGGAGATACCGTATATACTAGAGTGTATAAAATTAGACCATACATATAAATTCGAGGTACCTAATTTTTTACACTTAAAAACTGGGAAAACTTATTGACTCGTATAAGAGTAGAGATTGAAATGCAGCAGCTGCTGGTAAATTTCCAAAAATAAAATAGATACCAATAAAAATTACATCAGTTAGCAGAGGCATCAGTGGGTTAAATGTTTTTTTGAATATTTATTTCAAAGAAAAACAGTAAAACTGGCTCTGTAAATGGAAAAGAGGGGTCAACAAGAACAATATGGTATCAACAATAACTTTTAAAAGTACAAAAGCCTTAGCTCAATCAGCAACCAAGCTAAAACACAGAGTTAAAATCCTTCAAAACTGGATTCCTCATGTCATCATCACATGTATGTCCAAATGTAACTCAGCGGAATTTTAAGAGGGATATTATCGAGGAAATGGAAAATCTACTATTAGCTACCCATTGTAAACCAATGGGGGATGAGGGCACCAGCAGGGGATCAATAACTTTGAATCCCCTGACCTAAACTTCACCAAACCTGGCTGGTATCATAAAGAGACTCTCCTGAGTGAGACCACCCAGAGTTTGTGGTGACCAGAAAGATCCAAAGAGATTATGGACTATAAAAGGTAGTCCCATCTACTACCATCGCTCCCATTGAAAACAATGGGAATGGGGAGAAGCACCTCTTTGGGGGGTCCATAACTTTGGACCCCCCGAACCAAGCTTTACCAAGCTTGGCTGGGTATCATCAGGAATATGGCTACAAGGGGTACCCTGAGAAAGTGGTGTCATATATGAAAACTGCGCCCCCTGCTGGCCGGCAAACTAAAAACACAAACAAAATTTTAATGACCCGCATATAAGTCGAGGGGAGCTTTTTCAGCATTAAAAATGTGCTGAAAAATTCGACTTATACGTGAGTATATACGGTATTCAGATTTATTTGTGGGTTTTTTAAAGGCTCAATTTGAACTCTTGTCTTCCAAGTCAATAAGCAGTCAGTGTACATATACATTAAAACTTGTATTTCATAGTAATCTGGTGTCTCTAGATCTGATTAGTGCAGGGGTCTGCAACCTGCGGCTCTCCAGATGTTCATGGACTACAATTCCCATCAGCCAATTGGCCATGCTGGCAGGGCTGATAGGGGTGTAATCTCATATTTATCTAACTGATGCAAACCTAGTCTTTAATCGTCTGCAGGCGATACACATGCCCCATAGAAATGATCTATATAAGCATTCCTATTCTGATGTATTTGACATAAGGTTGCAGTGAAATAATTGCCAGCAGGATAGAGCACGATGCCCCAGGGGCACACCAGTGCAGGGGCATGGCTGGGACGTGGAGGGGGTGATTCAGGGCAGGGGCAGGCGGGTGCGTGGCAGGGCACTTGGGGCCGCAGCGTGCCCAGGTGCAATTCCCCTTGCTCTACCCTGTGAAGTGTGCTATTTTTTAAACAGCCATTGAAACACAGCCGAATGAATCAAAAAACTTTTAACCAGTGCCCTCATGGCCCAATGGAAATCCGAAGGATGCCTGAGCTCTTGAAAAATTGGGAACGCTCCGCTTCTGCTTCTAGCAACCCCAGTCCAGCGCAAAACAAATCAACTCAGACTGAAGCAGGCCGTTCTGGGGGACATTCGGTATTCAAAATGGATGTTGCCCGCCCTCTTTCAGGATTTGTTGTTCTGGTGGTCAGTCACAGTCAGCTGACACAATCTGGCTCGTCTGTCCCACCCACTCCCGGCTGTGGAGAACTAGAAAGGGCCTCCCCTCTTTTTCATTCTCCAAAGAGCTGCTGATTGGCCACTGAAGGTTCCCAGTCCTGTCTCAATCTATCTTACTTTCCTGCCCCATTTTGGGGCTGCTTGGCCAATCAGAACAGCGGAGGCCTGTGTCCCTCCCCTGCCCCCGTGCCAAGGTGGGACTGGGTCAGAGCACATTCCTGGGGCAGAGGTGTGCTCGAGTCCTCTTCAACCCTCCACTCCACCTATGTAAAGGATGCAGGGGGGAGGGACATTAAGTGGGATTGAAGAGATCTGAACAGCGGGCCCAGGGCCCCCTCACCTTGTGCTCGTGCAGATCCCGCTGCCGCTGCAAAGCCAACATCACTTGCTTCTCGGCTTTCTTCAGGAGCTGCTTGT
Organism: Sphaerodactylus townsendi; assembly: GCF_021028975.2. Lineage (NCBI taxonomy): Eukaryota > Metazoa > Chordata > Lepidosauria > Squamata > Sphaerodactylidae > Sphaerodactylus > Sphaerodactylus townsendi. The sequence goes on along the minus strand of NC_059431.1, from coordinate 114,544,956 downwards.
CTTCTTGCAGAGCGTGAGTGGTGCGCAGCTCCTGGATCAATTCCAGGCGCTTCTCCTTCCCTTCGAACATCTTTTGTTGACAGTCAAGGAATCACAGGGCATGGATCGACAGAGGCCAAATCGACATCATTAGCCCCTTCTTATCCAACTGCTCCCCACCACTTCCTGCATCGTCCGGCAAGCCTTACTTACCAGACAGGCTCCGACTGCCCTGTGTTGGCAACGTCCAGTTCCGCACCTGAAAACGTCTCAAAAATGGCTGGGTGATCAAGGTGTCTCCCCTGCCAGGTAAGTATAAACTGATCTCTAGATCTCAAGTGGGCCTTAAAAGGCTCCTTAGAAAAACTATGGAGCAACAGCACATCATGCTAACCATGCTGAATCATCACACCGAAATTACAAAATAAGGCACAGAAGGGTCGAGTCTAGAAAATTCGATCTCTAATGGAGTATTATTAAATATTTGACCATCTCACAATTTTTGTACACAACTCTTGTACACAAGCTGATTGACTGGTAATGTCAGGGGCTGAAGGGGAGGGAGGGAAGGGGAGGTGGTGAGGGCTGGCATGTCTGGGGAGGGAGGGAGGGCAGACATCTGGACATGGCCCACTCACCCTAGCAGAGGGAGAGGGAGGGGAGGCATGCAAGTGAAGGGAGGGAGGAGGAAAGCATGCAAGGAGGGAGGGGCCGGCACCTGGACATGGCCCACCACCCTAGTGGAGAGGAGAGAGGAGGCATGCAAGGGAAGGGAGGAGGGAGGGGAAGAATGCAAAGGGAGAGGAGGGGCCGGCACCTGGACATGGCCACCCACCTGGTGGAGGGAGAGGGAGGGAGGCATGCAAGGGAAGGGGGGGAGGAGGGAAGCATGCAAGAGGGAAAGGAGGGAGGAGAGCATGCAAAGGGAAGGGAGGGGAGGGAGGGAGGGGTGGCATGCAAGGGAGGGAGGAGGAGTACATCTAACTTCCTGTCCTTAAGCCAGAAAAATCAAAATTGTCATCTTTTTCACAATGTATTTAAGCCTCCTAGATGAAAACGTAATGAAGTTAAGGTCAAAAGGACTTGCTTTTAAATATCCAGGCCTAACAACACATGCATTAAAAGCCACATGGTGAACATAGCAGATATGTGCTGTAAAGGAAGTTATCGCACTGCTTCAGCAGTGGTAAAGTTTTTTCACACCAGGGGAAGGGGATATGTCCCAGCAGCTCTAAAGGTTTTTAACTCCAAGGTAGTTCAGCAACTCCTCTATGGAGTTCCCTTGTGGATAACCGCATGGAACAAGTCCGTGGAAAGAATACAATCTGGTTTCCTTCTACAAAATACTCGGATTACCACACTCTGTACCATATGCTGTACTATGCTTAGAAAGTGGTCAGAACCTACTTGAAACAAGAGCATGGCTGAATACATTCAAGTATTGGATCAATAGCTGGGTGTTCCAAGCGTATCTGGTTAAGTGCCCAGGGCTTGGTCTGAGATATATTATGCAGGCAACCTCAAAGGCAAGAAATCCCGGCATGGCTGAGGGCCCGGCTACCTGTGACACAGTGGACTCATGCTCTAGCTCCTTATCATGCTATTTATCTGCATAACATCGATGCAGTGACTGGGTCAGGCTCATGAATGGGAACTCTAGTTGCTGGGAAAAGGGCAGGATTAGCTCTTTCCCTTCAGCTGTTTCTCAACTGTAAATGCCTCCCAGGTTGCTCTGAGCCCCAGGACAGAAAGGGCACCATAGCAGTGCCTGTCTTGTTTTCCTACTGTATCCAGTAGTAACTTAAGGGCATGCTGAGGCAGCAGTGGCATAGTGGTTAGAAACAGGTACATTCTAATCTGGAGAACGGGTTTTGATTCCCAGCTCTGCCGCCTGGCACAATGAGCTTATCTGGGGAATTCAAGGTGCTTCAATGCCACACACACCAGCTGGGTGACCTTGGGCTAGTCACAGCTTCTCAGAGCTCTCTCAGCCCCACCCACCTCACAGGGTGTTTGTTGTGAGGGGGGAAGGGCAAGGAGATTGTCAGCCCCTTTGAGTCTCCTGCAGGAGAGAAAGGGGGGATATAAATCCAAACTCTTCTTCTTCTTCTTAAGGAAGCCTTTTGTGAGCAGCAGTGGCGTAGTGGTTAAGAACAGGTGCATTCTAAACTGGAGGAACCGGGTTTGATTCCCCGCTCTGCTGCCTGAGCTGTGGGGGCTTATCTGGGGAATTCAGATTAGCCTGTGCACTCCAACACACGCCAGCTGGGTGACCTTGGGCTAGTCACAGTTCTTCTGAGCTTTCTCAGCCCAACCTACGTCACAGGGTGTTTGTTGGGGGGGGGGGGGGGGGAAAGGAGATTGTAAGCCCTTTTATGTCTCTGTACAACTCTCCTCCTCCTCCTCCTCCTCCTCCTCCTCCTCCTCCTCCTCCCCCTTGCCATTTTTGATGGGGGAATAAATTGGAAGGGACAGAGTTTAGTCCTTCCCTCCCCCACCACCACAGTCTTGACATCTACCATCTCTCCTGTGGCCTGCAGTTGCTTTTTACATATCCCCAACATGAGATTTTCAGATCCCCCCACATCATGTTTATGGTCTTTGGAATGAACAGGCCTCCACAAGAATGTCAGACAAGTATGCTTGGAAAGATGGGATCCACCTGGTGGTGAAAGCTTCCAAACAAGAAAGAAGTGAGAAAGGGTCAACGGGCTTTCAGTCACATCACTTTTCAGGCTCCAGCGGGCATGAAAAGTAAACTCTAATCCAGAGAACTGGGTTCGACTTCCCACTTCATGAATAAAACATTCTGTGTGATCTTGGGTCAGTCGCTGTTCTCTCAGAACTCTTTAAGCCCACGAGGAGGAAGGCAATGGTCAACCACCTCTGTTTGTCTTGGCATCACCAGCTGTGACTTGATGGCCCACACACATACACAGGAATGGAGGTTTCTTAGCAAGTAGTGCAGGATTCCAATATGCCTCTGTAACAGTGGCACACTGCTAATGGTGACATGAGGAGGAGGAGGAGGAGGAGGAGGAGGAGGAAGAAGAAGAAGAAGAAGAAGAAGAAGAAGAAGAAAAAGAAGAAGAAGAAGAAGAAGAAGAAGAAGAAGAAGAAGAAGAAGAAGAAGAAGAAGAAGAAGAAGAAGAAGAAGAAGAAGAAGAAGAAAAAGAAGAAGAAAAAGAAGAGGAGGGAGGAGGGAAGGAGGGGGGAGGAGGGGGAGGGGGGAGAGGGAGGGGGAGGAGGGGGAGGAGGAGGAGGAGGAGGAGGAGGAGGAGGAGTTTGGATTTATATCCCCTTTCTCTCTGTAGGAGAAGGGTCGAGTCTAGAAAATTCGATCTCTAATGGAGTATTATTAAATATTTGACCATCTCACAATTTTTGTACACAACTCTTGTACACAAGCTGATTGACTGGTAATGTCAGGGGCTGAAGGGGAGGGAGGGAGGGAGGGGAGGGGAGGTGGTGAGGGCTGGCATGCAAGGGAGGGAGGGGGCCCGGCACCTGGACATGGCCCACCCACCCTAGTGGAGGGAGAGGGAGGGGAGGCGTGCAAGGGAAGGGAGGGGAAGCATGCAAGGGAAGGGGAGGGAGGGAGGGGTGGCATGCAAGGGAGGGGAGGGAGGGAGTACATCTAACTTCCTGTCCTTAAACCCAGAAAAATCAAAAATTGTCATCTTTTCTAATGTATTTAAGCATTCTAGATGGCTTATTAATGGGGTTAAGGTCGAACACTCCAAGTCCTTTAAATATCCAGGCCTAACCTTCCATCATAAAGCCACTGCACATGAATGGAGCCATCGCCGCCATGCCTGGCGGGCCGGATAAATGCCTTCAGGGGGCCACATTTGGCCCCCAGGCCGTAGTTTGGGGACCCCTGCTCTAAAGGTTTTCAACTCTAAGGTAGTTCAGCAACTTCTCTAAGGAGTTCCCTTATGGATAACTGCATGGAACAAGTCCGTTGAAAGAATACAATCTGGTTTCCTCTATAAAATACTCGGATTACCGCACTCTGTACCATATGCTGTACTATGTTTAGAAACTGGTCAGAATCTACTTGAAACAAGAGCATGGCTGAATACATTCAAGTATTGGATCAATAGCTGGGTGTTCCAAGCGTATCTGGTTAAGTGCCCAGGGCTTGGTCTGAGATATATTATGCAGGCAACCTCAAAGGCAAGAAATCCCGGCATGGCTGAGGGCCCGGCTACCTGTGACACAGTGGACTCATGCTCTAGCTCCTTATCATGCTATTTATCTGCATAACATCGATGCAGTGACTGGGTCAGGCTCATGAATGGGAACTCTGGTGCTGGGAAAGGGCAGGATTAGCTCTTTCCCTTACGCTGTTTCCTCAACTGTAAATGCCTCCCCAGGTTGCTCTGAGCCCCAGGACAGAAAAGGGCACCATAACGTGCCTGTCTTGTTTTCCTACTGTATCAATCAGTAGCTTAAGGACGCCCTTTTTGAGCAGCAGTGGCATAGTGGTTAAGAGCAGGTGCATTCTAATCTGGAGGAACCGGGTTTGATTCCCCGCTCTGCTGCCTGAGCTGTGGAGGCTTATCTGGGGAATTCAGATTAGCCTGTACACTCCCACACACGCCAGCTGGGTGACCTTGGGCTAGTCACAGCTTTTCAGAGCTCTCTCAGCCCCACCCACCTCACAGGGTGTTTGTTGTGAGGGGGGAAGGGCAAGGAGATTGTCAGCCCCTTTGAGTCTCCTACAGGAGAGAAAGGAAGGATATAAATCCAAACTCCTCCTCCTCCTCCTCCTCCTCCTCCTCTTCTTCTTCTTCTTCAAAATGGGGCATCCCTCGGTGGACTTATTTGATGGAATGCAGCTAGGTGGCTGCCCCCTTTCCTGGCGGTGTGTGGCCCGAATCTGGCTTGGGGCCCCAGAGTCTGTTTCCCACGGGATGAGTACTGGTTGTGTAGAAATGACTGGTCTGGCTAGGACAGGGGTGGGCCGCCCTAGGGTGCTCCAAATGTTCGTGCACTACAATCCCCATCAGCCCTGACGGGGGCTGATTGGAATTGTAGTCCATGAACATCTGGAGCACCCTAGATTGGCCACCCCTGGGCTAGGGCCACCGGTTTGGCAAGATGGTTGAAATGAATCCGACAGTCGCAGTGCCGACCCAATTAAGCTCCGAACGAAGTTTGTAGGATTGAGTGGCGTGCCAAAGATATTCCCTTGCTGCTAACCCAATTCTACACAACGCACATGGTGGGGAGGGAAACAGAATTCCCCTCTTGATTACTCCGAGCATTGCCACTGGATTGTCCAACACCAAACTGGAAAACACAGAGGATACCATGTTCTGGACAGCTCTACCTCGGATCAACTTCTGCAGGGTAATCACGGCCAGCTCTTGCTCTTCATCTACCTGCCGGGAAAAAAAACCAGAAGAATCATTCATCCCCACTGATTTCTTCCAGAAAGGCACACGGCAAAATGTACAAAGGGTGGACCCACAAGACATCTCCTTGACTGCCCGAAAGTAGGGTTCACATTTGGCCCTCTCCATCCAAGTATGAGCTGGTTTGTGAACCAGGACCCTGCAAAGAGGAGCACAGAGAGAAAGAGGCTAGTTTAAGAGCCATCTTCCAGGGTTCCTCAATGGTGACATTCTTTTACTGAAGCAAAGTCAGCTTTGATGATCCACTAAAAGCCAGCATAGGGCGTTGCTTTGAAATTCCGGAACAAAGATCAAAAGGCCTTCTGGACTTGAGTGTAAATTAAAACGGGGATTCCCAGAGAAAAGAGCCGGTGAGCATTTTAAAGCTAATCTCTGTGTCGAGTTTTTACAGGTATCTGGGCTGTCCCCTGTTGCTCCAAAAAAGCCCCCCTCCGGATACCACCTTCAATTCTCAGGGCTTGCACAGCCAGAGGAGTGGAGAGACTCCATCTTTGCTTGTCAAACTATTGGCCTAATGGCCATATTGGTCTGACGAGGCCAAACGTGAGTCAACGTGATTATCTCACTAGGGTTCCAGCATCTTCCGTCGCCTGAGGTTTCCAACAAGGACTGCCAGCCAATGGCCTTAGGTCAACAGTTATCCCCGGATGCTGCTGGCCACACCCCCCATCCCCCCGCCCACTAATTTCCACTAGTCTGACAAGAAGGCATATAAGGCTCACTAAGCCCCACCCCCCACCCCCACAACCATGACCCTTTCCCCACGATTGATAGGAGGAACCAGATTCTTCCTTCAGGACATATATAACCTTTCTCCCATCCTACTTCCTTTCTGACCTGGATGTCCCAAGCTAGCCTAAACTGGTCAGATCTTGGAAGCTAAGTAGGGTCAGCCCTGATCTGTGCTTAGATGGGAGACCACCGAAGAAGTCTAGTGTTGCTACACAGAGGCAGAAAATGGTAAACCACCTCTGCATGTCTCTTTTGGCCTGACCTGGACGGCTCAGACTAGCCCAGGGGTAGGGAACCTACGGCTCGAGAGCCGCATGCGGCTCTTCTGCCCTTGCACTGTGGCTCCACGAGCCGAGCTGCCGGCCCCATCTGGCGCACCAACTGCCCACGGTTGGCTGGGCTGCGCCACGGGCTTCCCCTCTCGCCCACCCCATTGGAGCGGGGCAGGCGCTTTCCCGGCGGCCGGCAAGGCTGAGCCGCTGGCCCCATCCTTGCCCGCCCTGCAGGCAGCAGGGCGGGTGCATCCATGCACTTCTCAGAATGAGCGGAGTAAAAGGTTAAAGAAACCCTATATATATAGTGTTATCTTTATTTTAAAGGTCAAAAATTATTTGCGGCTCCAAGTGTTTTCTTTTCCCGTGGAAAACAGGTCCAAATGACTTTTTGAGTGTTAAAGGTTCCCTACCCCTGGACTAGCCCAACCTAGTCAGCCTTTAGAAGCTAAGCAGTGTTGAGGACCCCTGAGTGAGGCAGCTTTCTAATCTTGCAGGAGGGAGGAAAACATCCTACCACGCAACCTCTTGTCGTCGGAGTGTGGGGTTTCCGGGTTATGGCTGTGTTTTGTAGCATTTTCTCCTGACGTTTCACCTGCATCTGTGGCTGGCATCTTCGGCCACAGTTGCAGGAGAAACGTCGGGAGAAAATGCTACCAGAACATGGCCATACAGCTCGGAAACCCCTCAACGCTCCAGTGATTCTGGCTGTGGAAGCCTGACCTACCAGCGAAGGGACCTCTGACCTGCCAGTGAAGAGCTGACCTACCAGTGAAGGGACCTCTAATGCTGGAGTTGCAGGACGACCAATCATCTTGGATATCTTCTGGAGGAAACGAAGCGGCTTCTTGGGTTCCGCAACCTGTAACTTTCTATCTTGCAGGATCTGAAAGGGGCAAAGCCATCTCTAAGGAAACAGCCTGGCTTATCCGCTTAAATGGCATTTCATCACCATCTCTTCTCCCATCCTCATCTGCCAGAAACATGATGCACCACAGGTTTTGCTGTAGATTTACAGCCCTGGCCCCGGCCTGGTGGAACACTCTTCCATCAGCTGTTCGGGCCCTGCGGGACCTTGGTGAGTTCCACAGGGCCTGTAAAACTGAATTATTCCGCCGGGCCTTTGGGAAGGCCGGCCGCAGATTGCCTGCCCCCTCTGATGCCCCCGTGCCCTCTGTTGTACCATCTTTGGCACTGCCAATGTAAGATCTTATTTGGCATTGCTGGGGGCCCCCTCCCGGCCTTGGGATTGGATTCCATCAACAAATTGTGATCAAACAATGGTGGTTGTGTTAATGCTGCTGTGCTTTTAAAGTTTTAATCTCACATGTATATTTTGTTATATTTACTATGTACTGTAGCTATGCACTGTTTGTACACCGCCCAGAGCCCTTAGGGCAGGGGTCTTCAAACTATGGTTCTCCAGATGTTCATAACTACAATTCCCATGAGTCCTACCACTTGGCCATGCTGGCAGGGGCTGATGGGAATTGTAGTCCATGAACATCTGGAGGGCCATAGTTTGAAGACCCCTGCCTTAGGGGGTGGGCGGGTTATTACATTTAATAACAATAACAACAACAACAACAACAATAATAATGTCCACATTTTTTATGTTGGAATCAGATACTGATATTTATTCAACCTTTATGTTGGAATCAGACATTGGTTTGTACTGGCTGAAGAAACTGGGCAGGGGGCAAAAAATGGAATTAGAAAAGTAGACAGCAACGAAGTCAGAGACAATAATACACACATTAAGCACAAAGCAGAAGAAGAAGAGTCTGGATTTATGCCCACCTTTGTCTCCTGTAAGGAGGCTCACGGTGGATTACAAACTTTTTTCCTTTCCTCTCCTCACAGCAGACACCTTGTGAAGTAGGTAGGGCTGTGAGAGTTCCAAAGAACTGTGACCAACCCAAGGTCACCCAGCATGAATATAGGAGTGTGGAAACAAATCTGGTTCACCCGATAAAAGTCTGTTGCTCATGTGGAGGAGCGCAGAATCCAACCCGGTTCTCCAGATTAGAGTCCACTTCCTCTTAACCACTACACCACGCTGGCTACAGTACTGCGTTATAAAAGTGCCCTCCATTCTATTATCCCACAGCCTTATTCCCTAAGAAAACCTGAAACAGCTGACCAGAAGGCTTTATTGTTTTTAGATTTAATAATATTAGAAAAATCATCCCAGTTCTTCTGATAAAAGGCTTGTTTCTTTTTTTCGACTAGATCGTAATTTTTTTTTAATGAGCAGAATAGAGCTCAGAGATTTTTGGACCATCATTTGAGCAGGCTTTCCCAAATAAGACCCTGAGTGCTTTCTTTTGAGTAAAACGCTCATGATCAAACCAAGAAAAGGGTTTAGACCAGTGGTGGCGAACCTATGGCACGTGTGCCAGAGGTAGCACTCATAGCCCTCTCTGTAGGCACGCACGCACAGAGTTCGTCATGTAGGGGGAGCGGAAAATCACCCCCCCCCACACACACACACAAATATCTAGGCTGGCCTTGCTTCTGAGTAAACCCTCCTAGGGTCGTGATTCACACATTTGAAGAGTTGCACAGTTGCTTCACCAAGCGTTGCACAGTTGCTTCACCAAGAGGAGCAGCAGTGGCGTAGGAGGTTAAGAGCTCGTGTATCTAATCTGGAGGAACCAGGTTTGATTCCCAGCTCTGCCACCTGAGCTGTGGAGGCTTATCTGGGGAATTCAGATTAGCTTGTACACTCCCACACACGCCAGCTGAGTGACCTTGGGCTAGTCACAGCTTCTCGGAGCTCTCTCAGCCCCACCTACTTCACAGGGTGTTTGTTGTGAGGGGGGAAGGGCAAGGAGATTGTAAGCCCCTTTGAGTCTCCTGCAGGAGAGAAAGGGGGGATATAAATCCAAACTCTTCTTCTTCTTACTCCCAAGTAACGCACGCCTCGGAGCCAACCGTTTTTTTTCTAAACTAAAACCTCAGTATTCAGGTTAAATTGCCGTGTTGGCACTTTGCGATAAATAAGTGGGTTTTGGGTTGCAATTTGGGCACTTGGTCTCAAAAAGGTTCGCCACCACTGGTTTAGACACTGAGGTGGTAGGAGGGCGGGCTTTGGCCCTACAAGACTCCACTATTTTCGAATATAAAAGTAGTGCTTCGTTAACATGAGCCTGAGGAAAGAAGAGCCTCTCTTAATTGTAGCATTGAGTTAGAGGTCAGAAAAAACTCTATTTCTATGGAACTAGTCCAGCTAATCCTTTTCAGACAAGGTTCGTTTGTTGTGACAGATGGCGGGTCAGAATTTTTATAATAACCTGAATTATATTCCCAGGACAATCATAAGAACATAAGAAAGAGCCTGCTGGATCAGGCCAGAGTCCATCTAGTCCAGCACTCTGCTACTCGCAGTGGCCCACCAGGTGCCTTTGGGAGCTCACATGCAGGAGGTGAAAGCAATGGCCTTCTGCTGTTGCTGCTCCTGAGCACCTGGTCTGCTAAGGCATTTGCAGTCTGAGATCAAGGAGGATCAAGATTGGTATCATAAGGAAACCTTGTTTCTGAGAAACAAAAAAAACCTCTGCTGGGTTTTTGGACTTCGTGAGGCCTGAAGTTGGTACTGAGAAGGAGAAAACTGGGAATTACTCAGGAGGTGGACATCAGATACCAAGGGCTGAAATGGTCTTCCAGGAAACCTAATTACCTGGTAGACCTGTGCCAGTTCCATCTCCAGTCTGGCGCTCCGTTTCGTAAACCCGTCCTTCGTGGTGGTGCTTCGGGGCTTCGGAGCTTCCATCCGGGGCTGGGTGATGGAGTTGGGGAGAGACGCCTCCAGCTCCAGTAGTCCTAGGGAAGGTGGAATGGGGCATGGTGCGGGGAGGAGGAAGAAAAGGAGGACGCGGATTTTAACTGGGACATGAAAGTGGATGTATCTCCTTGGGGCAATTAGGCCTCGCCGGGTGCAGATGTTCTAACGCGCACGTGCCGCCATTATTCATAAAGAGCTTTAATGGAGCGGACAGCTCATAAGAACATAAGAACATAAGAACTAGCCTGCTGGATCAGACCAGAGTCCATCTAGTCCAGCATTCTGCTACTTGCAATGGCCCACCAGCTCCTCTGCCTGACCGGACCAGAACTGGACCAGAACCGCTCCTTCCGTTCCAATGAACAGGGAGGCCTGCTAGCTCCACACGCCCCACGTGGCGCCCACGAGCCCTCAGATCAAAGCACCCAGGCGGCCCTCTGGATATTATTTACCATCATAGGTGTTGAGGTAGGGGTTCCTCACTACGAAACGGTCGGCATGGTTGTCCGGGAAGTAACCAATTCGAGACAGGGGGGCGTACGTCTGCGATTCGTAGTCCGTGTACTCCTTGATCATGTCTCTCTTCTCCAGTTTTCCCTCCACGTTCTTCCCCTTGGCGATTATTTTTCTGATGGCTGAAAAGGAATTCCGGGCGAGAGGCCTTCCTGAACAAAAACTCAGCGCGGGGTTTTTAGACTTTAGACTGCAGCTGAACAGCCCTCCCCATGGAGTTATTCAGCATAACTTTCAGATCCCTTCATGCAGAATTTATTACAGCTTGGACCGCCTGGTAACCATTTTCTCCTCTCTGTTTACCTCAGAGGTACCCAACATGGTGCCCGTGGGCATCAGGAAAGGTGCCTGCCAAGTGTTTTTAGAAAATGAGTGGCTTTTGCTTCTGATTGGTCACAACGTTTGATTGGTTGTGTAGATTTTTTCAGAACGTTGTTATCATGGTTTCCGTCATATCGTGGGACACGACTGGCCACTGTTCCCCGCCCCACTTTAGAGTTGCTGCCACCAGAATGTCCTCTTTCTCACAGGCTGCCTCAAAGAGGTGTTGCTTGGCAGCACACCAAGCAGGTAGAAGGTGTGCTTCTGCAGACTCTCTCAAGTTAAACAAACTATGGCCCTTCCGCACATGCAAAATAATGCATTTTCAAACCACTTTCACAACTGTTTGCAAGTGGATTTTGCTATTCCGCACAGCTTCAAAGAGCACTGAAAGCAGTTTGAAAGTGTATTATTTTGCATGTGCGGAAGGAGCCTTTCTTTCTACATGGCAGGATATTGCCAAAGACAGAATTTAGATGCATGAGGTAAAATAAACAAAAAGATTTCGTCACTGGATGATGGTGCACTTGCGGTCTGCCTCACAGTGAGCTCACATTCCTGTCAGGTTACATGCTCATTTTGGCCTCTTCTGAACTCACCGCGCCTCAGGTCAGAAAAGCCCCGTGGTTTTTAAAACCAGGTAAAACTGCAAAGGGAATCAGTAAGCGTTTCTCTTCCGTTGGGCTTTCTCACCTTGCCCTGGCCACACAACAGCTCTTCTAGCCCCACAAGGTGGAGGAGAAGGAGGGGTGAATGCAAACCCTTTATGGGGTGCCCGGGCCACCAGGGGAGGAGGAGGGCTCCACATGGGAGCCCAGAGCCCTCGGCCAACTCCTGGGATCCAAAAATTTTAGTAACAGGTTCCCATGGTGGTGGGATTCAAACAGTGGCGTAGCCCCAATGGGGCTGGCCGGGGCACAACTGGGCATTCCAGGGGCGGGACATTGCTGGGGCTGTGGCAAGGACGCAGCTGCTGCGCCGGTCCTTAGGGGGAAACAAATGCACGCAGGCGCAGGCTGCCACGCACTCCGGTGCACCTCCTGCTAGACTGCTTCAAGTTCTGCGCGCTACTGCTGAGGAGCGGAGGAAGGGCGTAACGAAGGCAAAAATCACGTGGCAAAATCACCAATTAGTAACCCCCTCTCGGCACACGCAGATAATTAGTAACCTACTCTCGGGAACCTGTGAGAACCTGCTGGATCCCACCTCTGCTGGGGCCCCTGCTGTGGAAGAGCCAGAGGTAGCCCCGGCAGGCGCAGAGTCTGTCGACCAGGATAAGGGGCTGGGGCTGAAGGAAGCCCAGGAGTCACGTGGGCAGTGGCACCACATGAGCACGCTGCCCGGGCAGGTCCCGCCTTTCTGGCCTGGACTGTAGTCAGTCCCGAAGCCCTGGAGAAGCTGCAAGAGGTGGAGCCAGGGCAACAAAGGCAACAACGCTCCCTCCTCCCCTTGCTGAATCCTTTGTTGATTGTCCGTTTGTTGCATGGCACAGCTGGGGATACGTGTGCTCTGGGCCCTTCAGCCACGGCTGGTTAAAGCCCTGGGCCTCAAGCTCACCAAACCTGGACCCTCAAATCAAGAGGTGTTAACACATCAAAGCAGAAGGAGAAGAGCTGATTTTTATCTCCCCTCTTTTCAGCAGCAGCGGCGTAGTGGTTAAAGGCAGGTGTACTCTGGAGGAACCGGGTTTGATTCCCCGCTCTGCCCCTTGAGCTGTGGAGGCTGATCTGGGGAATTCAGATCAGCCTGTGCACTCCAACACACGCCAGCTGGGTGACCTTGGGCTAGTCACAGTTCTTCGGAGCTCTCTCAGCCCCACCTACCTCACAGGGTGTTTGTTGTGAGTGGGGAAGGGAAAGGAATTTCCAAGCCCCGTTGAGTCTCCTTACAGGAGAGAAAGGGGGGATATAAATCCCACTCTTCTTCTTCTTTAAGGAGTCTCAAAACAGCTTACAAACTCCTTCAGAGACTTCGGACAGAGGAGTGGGGAATCAAAGCCAGTTAGAGTCCACCGCTCTTAACCAGTACACATAAGAACATAAGAACTAGCCTGCTGGATCAGACCAGAGTCCATCTAGTCCAGCACTCTGCTACTTGCAGTGGCCCACCAGGTGCCATTGGGAGCTCACATGCAGGGTGTGAAAGCAATGGCCTTCTGCTGCTGCTGCTCCTGAGCACCTGGTCTGCTAAGGCATCTGCAATCTGAGATCAAGGAGGATCAAGATTGGTAGCCATAGATCGACTTCTCCTCCATAAATCTGTCCAAACTCTTTTTAAAGCTATCCAGGTTAGTGGCCATCACCACCTCCTGTGGCAGCAAAGTGTTTCCTTTTATTAGTCCTAATTCTTCCCCCCAGCATTTTCAATGGATGCCCCCTGGTTCTAGTATTGTGGGAAAGAGAGAAAAATGTCTCTCTGTCAACATTTTCTACTCCATGCATAATTTTATAGACTTCAATCATATCCCCCCTCAGGGTGGGATATGATACACCAGGGTGTATGGCTCACAGTTGGAAAAGGATGCTCTGTATGTGGCAAAAAGCACCTTCTCCCCTTCCTTCCAGTCACAAAGATGCCTGGACTGTTTTCTATCTCTGTAATGGTCAAGGCACTGCATGTCCCTTATCTAACAATAGCCACGTTGGAAGCAGCTGCCACCACAGTGCAAAGATCGTCACTGTGTGATTGAAGCTAAGCTGCATCCACCCTTTTATAGCTGGCTCCTGTAACCATAGTTTTGTGGCTACACTCACCATGCATCAGAATTTCAAAAGTTCCCGCAGGCTCCAAAGGGGGGGGGGGGGCTGCTGGTTTACCTTTAATGTGCTCATGACGAATCTTTCTCACTTTCTCTTCCTTCTCCCGCGTGAGGTTAAACCAGCGGTTGTCTAAGCGGCAGACGTCCGTTTCGTTGCGGTTCTCTTCCCGAGTCTTCAACAGAGCCTTTAAAAGTTCCAGTCTGACTTCTTGCAGTCTTCAAGGCAAAAAAAGTGTGACTCGACCAACGGAACCCTGACTCTCAACACCTGAAAATGTTGTTGGTCTCTAAAGTGCTACCAGACTCGAAGCGATACTCTGTTTCACATAAAGATGTTAGTTCGGTCAGATGTGGTGCAGTGGTTGAGAAAATTGTCTGCTTGCACATTAGGATATAGTCCCAAATGAATATGAGAATTATTTCATTTTTATGCACAGCCTTTGTCAAAACCATTGTTTTGTGCATTATTGAACACGGTACTTTGATACAGGAGCGTTTATGCCAAAATGTATTTTTTTACTTTCAAACTTTCATAAGAACATAGGAAAGAGCCTGCTGGATCAGACCAGAGCCCATCTAGTCCAGCACTCTGCTACTCGCCCACCAGATGCCTTTGGGAGCTCACATGCAAGATGCGAAAGCAATGGCCTTCTGCTGCTGCTGCTCCCCCCCGATCACTTGGACTGTTAAGGCATTTGCAGTCTCAGATCAAGGAGGATCAAGATTGGTAGCCAGAGATCGACTTCTCCTCCATA